>NW_015543486.1:0-6829 GCF_001515605.1 Sinocyclocheilus anshuiensis
GTGTGTGTGTGTGTGTGTGAGTGTGAGTGTGTGTGTGTGTACCTGTTTTTCTATTTTGGTCGGGACTTAAACCTGAATACACACAGACTCATGGGTACTCATGTCACGGTGGGGACCTAAATTGTGGTCCCCACGGGTACAAAAGCTTATAAATCATACAGAATTAAGTTTTTTGAAAATCTAAAAATGCAGAAAGTTTCCTGTAAGGGGTAGGTTTAGGGGTAGGTTTGGTGTAGGGCAATTGAATATACGGTCTGTACAGTACAAAAACCATTACACCTATGGAGAGTCCCCACAAGGATAGCTGACCAGACGTGTGTGTGTGTGTGTGTGTGTGTGTGTGTGTGTGTGTGAGAGAGAGAGAGAGAGAGAGAGTGTGTGTGTTTTCCTTCAGCTAATGTTTGGCCATAAGTCAAGGCCACATCTAAGTGTTTGTTTTTCTTGCACTTTTGGCTGCGGTGAATGTTTTACTATGTTGTAATGCTTCAGGAAAACTGCAGAAGAAATGAGATTACCACAAACACATCATCAATAAAATCATGCTCGTTTGAGCTTTCACAGACGCTCTATATTAATGTGCGCTGCTGGAAAACTCAGATTTCACCTTTTACATTAAAACCAGCGATCGAGGAGACGTCCTGTAAAAATAAGCAGTTATTGTATGAGTTATTCTCTATATGTGACACTCTAGCACAAAACCAGTCATAAGGGTACATTTTTTGGAAATTGAGATTTATACATCATCTGAAAGCTGAATAAATAATATTGATGTCCATTGATGTATGGTTTGTTAGGATAGGACAATATTTGGCTGAGATACAACTATTTGAAAATCTGGAATCTGAGGGAGCAAAAAAATCTAAATATTGAGAAAATCATCTTTAAAGTTGTTCAAATTAAGTTCTTAGCAATGCATATTACTAATCAAAAATTAAATTTTGATATATTTACGGTAGGAAATTTACAAAATATCTTCATGGAACATGATCTTTACTTCATATCCTAATGATTTTTGGCATAAAAGAGAAATGGATCATTTTGACCCATACAATGTATTGTTGGCTATTGCTACAAATATACCCCAGCGACTTAAGACTGCTTTTGAGCTCCAGGGTCACATATGTGCTGGCTGACGGTCAGTGTGTGTGTGTGTGTGTGTGTGTTAAGTGTGAGCAGGAGAACGCTATGACATGCCTGAAGAAGCAGCAGCAGGAGCTGGAGCACATGAGGTTACGCTACATGGCCGCTGAAGAGAAGGAAGCCGTCAAGAATGAGAAACATGAGCTCCAGGACATCCGTAACGAGCTGAACAGGTAAAAACCGCTGTTTTCTGATCCAAGCTTCTGTTGCTTTCAGTCACTTATGTGAATTTAAAATAAGAGTCCTTGCTAAATGACAAACTAGGGCTGCACGATTATCCAAAATAAAAACAAAATCATGATATGGCTCATTAAATCTCAAAGGCTGTGGTTTATTGAAGTGAATATCTGCGCTGCGTGTTTTCAGAGTCAAGCGCGGCACTGTGTTGTTTTACACGTGAGCAGCTCGTGATCCAGTGTTTTCAGTGTCTCACAGCGGTTCGGTTCGGTCTTCTTGAGTTGTTTTAATGCACGTTTGGGAACATAACATCGCCAACCATCTTCACAAACTATAATGACATGCTCTTTTAAACCGGCTGTTATCAACAAAAGTAAAGCTTTAACTAGAGGTATGCGATATTGACAAAAACTAATATCTCGATATTTTCTGGGATTTTATCGATAACGATAATTAGACGATATTTTGCTGAGTGTGTTATTGTGCTGGTATCTTAAGGACTACCGTGGAAGTTTTTGATATTCTTCATATTCTGTGTGCTGGTCCGTTCATATTGATAGAAATTAATCTTTTCCAATAAGTTTAAACTGATTTTTACATTTTATGAGCATTTTTACCTTTATAAAGCCATTTGTTCTAAAAGTGTGCATTATCTTTTGAGTCAAATTCTAATAATAAAAAACATATGGGCTGTTACCAAGCAAATGAAAGCGCACTCTAATGTACGCGCACTAGTCTAGACTTCACGTAATGTATGCGCGCACTCTGTAGGTGTGCTTTGAATGGTTTTTGCAAAATACTCAGTCAAATTGCACATCGTTAAAACAACAATTGCGATATTATCGCAGACAATATATATCGCACACCCCTAGCTTTAACCCTCTGGTGCTCCTCCCATGGTGGTCAAAAATCATTTTTATTTCAATGAAATATATGTACTACAGTGGGGAAAATATTTATTTGATCCCCTGCTGATCTTGTAAGTTTGCCCACTTGCAAAGAAATGAAGGGTCTGTCATTTTTATGGCAGGTTTATTTTAACGGATAGAGACCGAATACCAACCAAAAAAATCCAGAAAAAACACATTATATGAAGGTTAGAGACTGATTTGCATTTCAGTGAGTGAAATAAGTATTTGATCCCCTACTAACCAGCAAGAATTCTGGCTCCCACAGATTGGTTATGTGCCCATGTGGAACACAGATTAGTCCTGCCACTTTAAGAAGTTACTCCTAATGTCAGCTCGTTAGGTGTATAAGACACCTGTCCACACAATCTGTATCTTCCATTCCAACCTCTCAAGACCAAAGAGCTGTCAAAGCATGTCAGAGACAAGATTGTAGATCTGCACAAGGCTTGAATGGGCTTCAAGACCATCAGCAAGAAGCTTGGTGAGAAGGAGACAACTGTTGGTGCGATTATTCGGAAATGGAAGAAATACAAAACAACCATCAATCAGCCTCGGTCTGGAGCTCCGTGTAAGATCTCGTCTCATGGGGTAAAGAGGATCATGAGAAAGGTGAGGGATCTGCCCAGAACTACACGGGAGGAGCTTGTTAATGATCTTAAGGCAGTTGAGAACACAGTCACCAAGCAAACCATTGGTAATGCACTACACTGCAATGGACTGAAATCCTGCTCAAGAAGGCACATGTACAGCCCGTTTAAAGTTTGCCAAAGAACATCTAAATGATTCAGAGAAGGCTTGGGAGAAAGTGCTGTGGTCAGATGAGACCAAAATTGAGCTCTTTGGCATTAAAGTGGGCACTTTATGTGTTATTAAAGTGGGCTATTATGGGTTATGAAAGGTTCATAATTTGGTTTTGGGAGTCCCCAACAACAGGTTGACATGCATGCAAGGTCAAAAATGTATAGCGTTGTTACCGGGGAAACCGCTATTTTTACTGCTCCAAAAGCGGCACCTAATGGCAAAGAATTAATTTGCATTTTCATTTAGACCAACGCGAAAAGACCAACACGTGGGCGGGCAATATGCTAATGTTTTATGTTGATGTCAACATAAAACGGCTTGGGATTTGTTTTAAAAACAACTGGTTTAAATGATTCAGAGTCGACTCTTTGTTTTGAGAGACAATAACTTTATACACAGTGCACGTTCAGATTTAAAACTTTGCAGGATGTTTTCATTCACTTAGAGCTGTGTTACACACGGCATGAAAGGTAATTTTCAAAAATCCATAATAGGGGCACTTTAACTCGACTCGCCGTGTTTGGAGAGAGAGAAATGCTGACTATGACCCCAAGAACACATCCCTACAGTCGAACACGGAGCTGGAAACATTATGCTTTGGGGCTGTTTTTCTGCTAAGGTTACAGGACGACTTCACCGCATTGAGGGGCAAATGAACGGGACATGTACTGTAAAATCTTGGACGAGAACCTCCTTCCCTCAGCCAGAACACTGAAGATGGATCATGGATGGGTCTTCCAGCATGACAATGACCCGAAACATACCGCCAAGGCAACAAAGGAGTGGCTCAAGAAGCAGCACATTAAGGTCATGGAGGGGCCTAGCCAGTCTCCAGACCTCAATCCTATAGAAAATCTGTAGAGGGAGCTGAAACTTCCAGTTGCCAAACGACTGCGAAGAAACCTTAATGATTTAGAGAGGATCTGTAAAGAGGAGTGGACCAAAATCCCTCCTGAGATGTGTGCAAACCTGGTGACCAACTACAAGAAACGTCTTACCTCTGTGCTTGCCAACAAGGCTTTCTGCACCAAGTTCTAAGTCAAAGTACTTATTTCACTCACTGAAATGCACTGAAATCAATTTCTAACCTTTATATAATGTGTTTTTTCTGGATTTTTTTGGTTGATATTCTGTCTCTATACGTTAAAATAAACCTACCGTAAAAATGACAGACCCTTCATTTCTTTGTAAGTGGGTAAACTTACAAAATCAGCAGGGGATCAGATAAATATTTTCCCCACTGTATATTTTAGTTTGATGATAATCTTTTGTATTTTTAGGGGATTTTATGCTACTAAATTATATTTATAGAATAGCTATGATCCATTTATTACCTGTTAAAGACATTTTGATCATTGACTTGAAAAATAAATTTCCAGCTCAAACTCATAAAACTTACGTTTGATCTCTTTTTACAAAGGCATTTGTCAGATTATTGCTGAAGTGGAAAAAAAAAATTCTAAAAGTTTAATTTTATTATTATGAAATATGTTTTTTCCAAACCGTGTTTTACTCTAAAACTTCAAAAATCAAAGCTATAAATCTAAACAAGTTGTGTTCCAAATTTGAGGTTGATATCACAAAACATGAGTCAGATTTTTTTTTTTTTTTGGGATGTAATACTGAATGTTTCCACTAGATGAAATTCACTTCCCATTCGTTTGCAACGCGTCATTTTTGACCGTGAACAAGTGTGATAATATTTTTCAGGACCATTTAACCTTTTCAAATCATATCCATGATTTATTTTATTTTTTTTGTGTTCACGTGCCAAAACCTTTGCCAAGTTTTGTAACATTCCAATAAAGTAAAACATTCTAAAAAAACAGAAACGTCTTTTTTTTTTTTTTTTGTTCAAAAATTACCGAAGAGCATTATAATATAACCAAAATAAAAGCTGGTGAAAATGAATTAAGACAGCCATAATATTACTAATTATTAGTATTAATGTTGTTGTTTTTACAGTGAAATATTACAGTAGTATGGAAGCCCGTTTCCGCCATGGAATAAAATTCCATAGTTTTTTTTTTTTTTGAGAATAAAACTTCAGAACTTGTGAGATTCTGACTTTTGTCTTGCAATTCCAAGTTTACATCTTGCCATTCTGAGTTTATATCTGGCAATTTTGACTTTTTTCTTCTTCTCTGAATTCTAACTTTCTATCTCGCAGTTCTGTTTTTGGTTTCTTTTTATCAGAATTGTGAGATATAAATTTAGAATTACAAGAAAAAAGTCAGAATTCTGAGTTTATATCAGAAATAAAGATAAAAAGAGATAAAAAGTTGCAATTATCTTTTTTCTTTTTTTTTATCCTATAGCAGAAACAAGCTTCCATACAATAGTAATATTTCTTATTTTGTTTAATATTTTAATTTATTAATATTATTATTATTTTCTAGTCATATTGATTTATAATCACAAAATTTTGGGCCAAATTGTGCAGCCCTACAAACAAGCACAGCAGGTTTTTTTTTTTTTTTTTTATCATATTTTAAACCATAATTGAAGTTTTTATCAGAAAAATCAAATTTTTTTTCCATGACTCGTGCAGCTGTATGACAAACTTAGATAAGCAGAAGTTCTGGAGTCCTCAGAATGAACATGGTTTCAATTTGGTTTGA
The DNA here is from genome assembly GCF_001515605.1 of Sinocyclocheilus anshuiensis. Taxonomy (NCBI): domain Eukaryota; kingdom Metazoa; phylum Chordata; class Actinopteri; order Cypriniformes; family Cyprinidae; genus Sinocyclocheilus; species Sinocyclocheilus anshuiensis. The sequence continues at coordinate 5,651 of NW_015543486.1, forward strand.
GTGTCAGCGTTACATTTACAACCTAATGTCGGCATGAAATCAGAATTAACCGTTTTTATCATGTTTTTTGGGGGATTTTGTTCACAGTGTAATCTATAGTATCTGTAGTTCTGTGTCTCATTTGATCTCATTATATGGTGTTATTTTATGGGCTGCTCTGACATCAGCCGTGTTAATAAAGCCTGATTGATGGATGGGTTTGTTTGTTTGTTGTTTGATTGATGGATGGATGGATTGCTGGATGGATGGATGAATTGATTGATTGATGGATGGATGGATTGCTTGATGGATGGATGGATTGCTGGATGGATGGATGGATTGCTGGATGGATGGATGGATGGATTGCTTGATGGATGGATGGATTGCTGGATGGATGGATGGATTGCTGGATGGATGGATGGATGGATTGCTTGATGGATGGATGGATTGCTTGATGGATGGATGAATTGATTGATTGATGGATGGATGGATTGCTTGATGGATGGATGGATTGCTGGATGGATGGATGAATTGATTGATTGATGGATGGATGGATTGCTTGATGGATGGATGGATTGCTGGATGGATGGATGGATTGCTGGATGGATGGATGGATGGATTGCTGGATGGATGGATGGATTGACTGTGATCAGGCTGAAGCAGCAGGAGGAGCCGCGTGGCGCGAGGGAGACGGCGCAGGTGTGTGTAAACGAGAGCTCAGATGAACACGTGACACGTCTGCTGGAGGAGAGAGACACACTGCTGCGCACCGGCGTCTACACACACAACGACAGGATCATCTCTGAGCTCGACCGGCAGATCCAGCAGGCCATGAGCACCTGAACATCAGCAAACACACCTCGCTTGATTTCACTTCCTTCAGGTTTCGCTCACAGTTAGATGTGTGTGATTTCAGCAGGTGGCGCTGCTTCTCAATAGATCATTGCTGGATTATTAACACTTTAGAGCTTCATAAGCCTTTATATGTGACTTTATTTATAGTGTGTGTGTGTGTGTGTGTGTGTGTGTGTGTGTGTGTGTGTGTGTGTTTTGTACTAGATTTGTATCTGTCAGTTTAAATAAATATTTTTCTTATCTCTTTTCAAACTCTGCCTTGACTTTTTGTTTCTGTTTGTTGCAGCAGTTTGTGTTGAAAAAAGGATCAGTCCAGTACAGGTTTTGGTTGTCTTGTGTGTATAT
>NW_015543486.1:6875-7156 GCF_001515605.1 Sinocyclocheilus anshuiensis
CTCTCTCTCTCTGTCTGTCTGTCTCTCTCTCTATGTGTCTGTCTGTCTGTCTGTCTGTCTGTCTGTCTGTGTGTGTATATATATATATGATTAATTTTGTATATTTTGTATCTTATTTTTATTCATTACTTAGCGTCTTATTTAACCCATTTACTCCCACCGGACCATAAAGAATGTTTTCATTTATAAAGCTCTATATATGAAAATGTATGAAATCTATACATGGAATATGAAAGAAATAAAGGGTCTCAATTAAATATGTGCAGTGTCACATGGTTAGT
>NW_015543487.1:0-156 GCF_001515605.1 Sinocyclocheilus anshuiensis
GGCACGGGTGCTGGCTCCTCTGCTGACGGGCGAAGCGCAGCGTGCCTACTTCGCTCTTCCCGCCACCTCCGCTGATCAATATACGGAGGTCAAGAAGGAAATCCTAGCCCGCCTGGGGTTATCCCCTATCTGTGCCGCCCAGCACTTCCACGAGTG
>NW_015543487.1:573-778 GCF_001515605.1 Sinocyclocheilus anshuiensis
AGAAGTCCCCGCACGTCCCGCACGGACCTGGCTGGCAGGCTGCATTGTGCACTGCGACCTGCCGGTTGGAGCTCCAGAGGTGGAAGTGAAAGTTAATGGAAAGCCGTTCCGGGCCATCCTGGACTCGGGCAGTGCGGTCACTCTGGTCCAGTCATAGATACTCGCCCCCCGAACGGAGTATAAAGCCTTCCTCCCCATAACCTGT
>NW_015543488.1:0-458 GCF_001515605.1 Sinocyclocheilus anshuiensis
GGAAACCGTAGCAAAACGGTTCACACCGGTTTGAGCTTGAACTTGCCCCTGGCCTTCAGATATTCCAAGAGAAGGCATAGATTAAATCATTAAGAGCCTGATGAACTGTTAAGGAGTAAGAAATAAACAATATCAATATAAGAAAATGTTAAGTTAGATTGACTTCCAATGGCATGTTGAATTAGAACATTCTGTCAAACTATAAGTGCCTAAATAATATAAAATACATTATATATCCTATGTAAACAAGTAATTGTTAACTAGGCAATTATGTTATAATTGCCACAAAATAAACATAAGCAAACAAATTGTAACGTGTTTCGATTTCTGTGTTAGTTTTCCTTTGACCTAGTTGTCTTAATTATGCCATTCTGTTCACCTGTGTTTTAATTAATTATCTCATTAGTCCCAGTGTTTAAAGGGGTCATATGATGCTGCTAACAAGAACATTATTTTGT
>NW_015543489.1:0-205 GCF_001515605.1 Sinocyclocheilus anshuiensis
ATCCAGTTGTGAAATCTTGTGAAGTGTGCATTTGTATCCTGCATGATCGCGTGTTCTGTGTGACGGTCGATCTGTGAGAATTGAATGTGGACAGGAGGAGAGTTCAGCTTCACTGGAGACGTGCGATTGACAAACTAAACTCGTGATTTCAAATTATGCTGCGCTTTATGCATTTGCCCACTGTCATATTCATGTCATTTTCATT
>NW_015543489.1:401-871 GCF_001515605.1 Sinocyclocheilus anshuiensis
AGCTCAAATTTAAGACCTTTTTAAGACCTGCACAAATAAAATTAATACCATATGAGTGGGGTAGGGCAATGTCTATAATACCATATTAAACTGTATAATTACTGTAAAAAGCATAATTTACAGTTCAGATACACGTTTTCACAAAAACAAAACGTTTACTTTACATTTCAGCCTTTAAACCATTTTTAAGAAAATGGATGAGTCAAAAGTATTAATTATTAAATTAATTTAAACTATTATTATCAATAAATTATTATCTCAATTAAATAACAAATTAGGGGTGTGCGATATTGACAAAAAATTATATCTCGATAATTTTCTGGGATTTTATCGATAAAGATATAATTAGACAATATTTTGCTATAAAGTGTGTTATTGTGCTGATATCTTATCTCTAATTGTGCTAACAGCTGACTCCTGAAATGTTTTATATTCTTCATATTCTGTGTGGTCAGTTCACAGCAGTGATA
>NW_015543490.1:0-2251 GCF_001515605.1 Sinocyclocheilus anshuiensis
TCACTTCCGGGGCTTGATCGTGCCTCGTCGGTGCTTCCTCGGGGCAAACGGCCCGGGTTTTTTGGCTCGACGAAAACCTTGGGTCAAAGTGGGCCAGCTGGGGCTAGAGGAGTGGTTATGAACAAAGGTGGAGTTTCTCCTGCGCCGCGGATCATTTCATAAAGTTAACAGCTATAACACAGCTATATAATTCCCCATTTAAGCCTGGAAGTTTATATTATAAATATAACAATATTAAGTAAATATTATATTGTTGATCTTGTTTTTTTTTATTTATTTATTTATTTATTTTTTTAAGAGATGTATACTATGTACACATTGATTTGTGGAGTCTGATATATGTATTTAACTTTTTGTAATTGTCTTTGTTTTTTTTCCTCTCTTTTATATATGATTATATTGTGTTTGATTTAATTTGATATGTAATCGTCGCACTTCCTCTCTTCTGTTTGTATTTAATTTGATATGTAATTGTTGAACTTCCTCTTTATTGTTTGTCTTGTGTAGAACGACCAGGTGATTGTTATTTGACTAATTAACTGCTGCTTAAAATGAACTCGGATTGTGTTTGTTACTCACACCCTGACGAAGGCAAAATAGCCGCAACGCGTAGGTGTGCACTTGTTACCTGTTCTTAAAACTTATAGCCATGATGAAATAAAGGCTTTTTAAATTTTTTTTTGAATAAGATTCGAGTGCCTTGGACTACTATTATTCTTACGAGTTGAATCATCCCTTGCACCCAAAGAGCACAGAGACAAGAACCCTATAACCCATGCAGCACTTCTTTTGCATTCTTTATTTCATTAACATTTGATGTTTATCTGCTTACCCCCAGGGCATCCAAAATGTAGGTTTCTTCAGTAGAACACAAACGGAGTTTTTAAGTCAAACTGTTGCAGTCTGTCAGTCCTATAATGTCAGTGGATGGGAATCATGGCTTTGAGAGTCATAAAACATACACAAACAAAACCAAATTAAACCCTGCGGCTCGTGATGATACATTGATGTGAAAAGACACAAAACGATCGGTCTGTGCGAGAAACTGAACAGTATTTATATCGTTTTTTACCTCTGATTCACCGCAATGTCTGAACTGTCCTGAGCGCAATGTATCACCATAGTCACAGGGTTTAATTTGGTTTTGTTTGTGTGTGTTTTATGACTCTCAAAGCCATGATTCCCATCCACTGACATTATAGGACTGACAGACTGCAGCGGTTTCAAATTTTCATTTTTGGGTGAACTATCCCTTTAACGTTACGTGACCATGCAACAAAAACAGAAAAGGCTGAAATCTGTTTTGTTTTTTGATTAAAATCAATAGCTGAGACATAAAAATTGCCTTATGTAAAGAAATGTCAGTATTTGCTAAACATCAAATTTTCATTTTTGGTTCAACTATCCCTTTAAGTTGAACTTTAACATTTAGGTGACACCTAAAAGTGTTTGCCACAGCCAAAGATTGCATGATGAGATGGCAATGTTGGATAATTAAAGAAAATAAAGTTTTATACTTCATTAGCCTAAACGATAGGCAGTTTAGTTGCCAGGGCAACTTAGTGCAACTTTATGGGCATTAACTTAAAGCACTTTTACTTTGTGTCACAGAGGGTTGATTTTATTCAAAATTATTTAAATAGATGATTTTAAACAGATTTCCATTTATTGCTATATGGAGATCACACTAAAATGGTGTTGACATGATCATTTATTGTTGCTGCTTTGTTCTTTAATGCATAAACTAGTCTGTTTTAACTTTGTCAAACTATGAAAGGCCACAGGACTAACGTTTAAGACTAGTGCACTTGGTTACCAAGGAGACAACAGTTTGTGAAGAGCTTGAGATGAAATGAGAACGGATTATTCCAGTCAAGCTGTAATTTTGTAAAATTGTGCAAAAAAGTGTGAAAATATTTAATTATATGTAATTAGGATACATAAAATGTTCTTTCTTCCACAAAATGGTATTTAAACACATACATGACTTGAGATGTGGTGGAAATATGGCACTGGTGGTAATTTATTATTTTAAGAAAAAACAAATAGAGAAATAAAAGCATGAATTTTTCATGTACATTCTGTAAAATGATAGATATCTTTAGAAGACAACTAGCGAGAGTGTGAAAATTTGTGTTTTTTTAATTAAAGACTTCACAAACCAAACTCATGAGAATACGGAATTTTTTTAAATATATATATATATATATTAGAAGTATTAGAATTAGAATTAACTTAAAAATATCACACA
>NW_015543490.1:2320-9077 GCF_001515605.1 Sinocyclocheilus anshuiensis
TATTTTTTTTTTTTAATTTTTTATTAATTTATTTATTTATTTATTTACAATCCAAGCAAGTCCTAATAGATAAAATAATGTTCTATTTTATTTATTTATTGGTCATGACTATGACTATCATGTTAATATTTCACATTACAAAAGTAAGCAAGCATTGAATAGTGGAATGTCACATTGACTGTCAAGTTGACTAAACTAACGCTAACCTTCCTAAACTTGCACGTGATGCTCATTATTTTAAGCTGACATTTTCGTATGAATTCGTAAGATGTGATTTGTACAGAACCATGATTTTTAGATAGAAAAAAGCATAAGCATGAAGGTTTACCTCTAAACATAACCATCAATAGGGCGTAAGCAGATTGTATGAAAATGTACAAATGAGATTCTACAAATTACCCACTAATTTGCCAAAACGCAAAATAATTTGCCGTGAGAGTGCGTTTGACTTTATTATCTAAATGTCCAGAAGCCCAAAGATGATGTCGAATTCAAAGTGTGTTTATTCAATAAGTTCTGAATGTGGCTGCGTTCAAGATTGTATAGCCTGAACCGTTTTCTAAAACGCCCATCAGTAATGTTAATTTTGCTAGCCTAACCTTAGGACCTTTCTCACAGAAATTCTGTTTAAAGCAAAGCCTAGCATATGGAACTGAATGTCCTGCAGAGAATGTGTCAGCGAGAAAGACCTTGATTGGGTATTATTAATTATTATACGTTTTCTTTACCTCCATCCACCTGGTGATCTTATGAATGATGGACACCTCCAAGGTCATATTCGGATAACAAGCGCTGTTTTTGCCCCTTCTCGTTTGATCCATTTCCTTATGCTCTTCTCCCTCTCTTGGACAGATGCTGCCAGGGGCATTAGCACAGTGGCATTGTGATTGCTCTGCCAGCTCCCATCAGTGCATACCTGGCATCGGACGCTCACCTTGACCTCCCGATGAGAAAAGAAGGGGCTCTGGCTGTTCTCCCAGATTCTCCTTCCTCCTGCTCTGATCATGCCCATGCATGGACTCGACGCATGTGCGGCAGTCAAATACAAATTGTGACAATCACCTATTACAGTCAGATTTACCACCGCTGGGAAGCACAGCAGGTAACACAGAGCTACAGTTGTTATGCCAACTGTGCTGCAAATACCTAATTGCAGAAACACCATCAATTGGCTGCTGCTGCACAGGCGGAAAAAGACCTTGATTGGGTATTATTAATTATTATACGTTTTCTTTACCTCCATCCACCTGCTGATCTTATGAATGATGGACACCTCCAAGGTCATGTTCGGATAACAAGCGCTGTTTTTGCCCCTTCTCGTTTGATCCATTTCCTCATGCTCTTCTCCCTCTCTTGGACAGATGCTGCCAGGGGCATTAGCACAGTGGCATTGTGATTGCTCTGCCAGCTCCCATCAGTGCATACCTGGCATCGGACGCTCACCTTGACCTCCCGATGAGAAAAGAAGGGGCTCTGGCTGTTCTCCCAGATTCTCCTTCCTCCTGCTCTGATCATGCCCATGCATGGACTCGACGCATGTGCGGCAGGCAAATACCTAATTGCAGAAACACCATCAATTGGCTGCTGCTGCACAGGCGGAAATGTGGTGTTTAAAGACCAGCCGATCTGGAAAACGAGAGAACTGGGAACTGTTGACAAAACACTTCAGCTGTTCGAAAGTTTGAGGTAAGTAGGATTTTTATTTATTTATTTTTGATAGAAATTGATACTTTTATTCAGCAAGGATGGATTCAATTGATCAGAAGTGACAGTGAAGATATCTGTTTCAAATGAATGCTGCTATATTCATATCACGGTTTTCACAAAAATATTAACCAGAACAACTGTTACAGTGTAATAAATGTTTCTTGAGCAGCAAATCAGCATATTAGAGTGCTTTCTGAAGGATCATGTGACACTGAACACTGGAGTAATGATGATGAAAATTCAGCTTTGCATCACAGGAATAAATTACATAAATATATAATATATTAAAAATATATATAATATATAATTGAAGAGTTTGGTTCCAAAAAGCTATAAATCCATTTTGATTCATTTGAGTAAAAATGTGTTTTCTTTACCAAGAAAGTGGCAAGATGAAAACCACTATTTTCTGTTTCAAACTTTCACATAGCATCTTTGTGCTTTGGTTATCTGAACAACTTATTTATTTATTGATTTAATGAGTAGATTATGCGCACATTTTAATAAAGCCAAATCAGTTTTTTGTAACAAGTAAATATGTTCATTGACTTAAGACATAACACATAAGACACTCTTTTTCACCATCTGCTGGCATATTTATGTAATATTAAGAAATGGTCACTGAACGAATCAGTGAATGAATCTGAATGAATCATTTTGGTGAACGAACTGAAAATGAACGCATCTCTTGAAAGAATCAAAATTTCCACCACTACACCACAGGTTCATCAATGCAGTCAAAATTATTCGCATGTGATTATCATGCGCATCTCATCAGTAAAGCTGGTTCTGTGATTAGTAGTAAATCTCCATCACGTGCTTTCAGATGGAGCGGCATTTACTACACAGAGCCGTAGTTCACTGACAAGCTATGCAATATCGTGTTCATAATCGAAGGCGATTCATCTGCGATAATGAATGCGATTTTGCGTAGCTTGTCAGTGATCTACGGCTAAATGGCGCTCCATCTGAAAGCATGTGATGGAGATTTACTACTAATCACAGAACCGACTTTACTGACGAGATGCGTATGATAATCACATATGATTTATCGTGCAGCCCTAATTTTTTTGTTTGTTTGTTGATCACAAAATACAAAGTAGATGAGGAAAACTAGGATGCCGGGTGTACTCAAAGAGCCATTACTGTTTACAATGCATGGAATGGTGTGCTGTGATTGGTTGAGCGGATGTATCGCATTCTGCAGAGAAGGGAGACTGGCAGTTTTTTTTTTTAAATGGTGTTCATCGCGTTTTGGAACCAAACTCTTCAAATATATGATATATTACAATAATATATTAAGATAGAAAACAGTCATTTTAGATTGTAATAATGCTTCACATTATTACTGTTTTTCAAATGAACGCAGCCATAAGAGACTTCTTTCAAAAACAGTAATAAATATTACTGTCAAAATTTTTGAATGGTTGTGTGTACAATATTAGAATGATTACTTGAAATTAAGTTAAATTGAATTATTAATTTTGTAGTTCAAATACATAATAAAATAAAATGATTATATATATGTGTGTGTGTGTGTGTGTGTGTGTGTGTGTGTGTGAGAGAGACATAAATATGAAACATTAGAATTATTATTTAAAATAAAATTAAATTCAATATTAATTTTGTCATAATAAAATGATGATAATATTATTAATTCAAGGAAATAATTATATAAAATAATAATATATGTAATATATAAATGTACGTCTGAATATTATAAATGTCAATCATGACATCATAGAAGTAAATATATTATACATAATATTTTCATATATACAGTGGGTATGGAAAGTATTCAGACCCCCTTAAATTTTTCACTCTTTGTATGGCTGCAATATAACAAAGAGTGAAAAATTTAAGGCGGTCTGAATACTTTCCGTACCCACTGTACAATATTAAAAGTGTAATTAAAAAAAAATGTGTTTTTAAAAATACAAAAATAATTAAAAAATCACATTAAAATTTCTGAAGATTCAAGATATTTTATATAAATGTAAATCATGAATATATAAAAGTAAATATATTATACATAATATTTTTTATTGTAACATGACATTTATATATACAGTATTACAAATATAAAAATAACTTAAAAATCTCACACACATATTAAAACTTCTGAAGATTTACATGTCTTCAGAATCCATAAAATAAATAGATAATAGTTTTTTTTTTTTTATTTTGCAGATGAGCATGTTTAAAAAAAAAATCTATTTACAGAAGTAAATAAGAATTAAATGCTATATCATAGTGACTTATACTGTTAGTTCAGTGCTAATCAAAAAATAAATTACTAAACTAACTAACATAGGCGGAGGGTGGACCAACTCCAGGGTAAGGCTAAAACATCATAAACCCGTCTTTTTAGGCAAGAACCAGACATGGGTGTCATGTAGCCTAATAAAATATGTTTAATGGGACTGAATTTGTAAAAAACATTAGAAATTGAAAATTACAAAACGTTTCCTTTCCAAGGTTATTCAAACAGCGAATAAATTATTATAGCTACAGAAAGTGACATTATCACTAACTTTAATCTATCACGTGTTTAAGCACTCTCTCAACAAAAAAAACGATCGTTATAATCACTTAAGCTGTCTAACGTTACACTGTGAAATGAATCTCTTACTTACATGGTACATACATCTGCGCGTCCGGAATTCAGTCAGCAAACGTGCGCGAACTCAAAAATGATGAGTTTCAGCAATCTAAATGTCTCTGATTGGCCATTGCATTCCTAAGCTCAACAGAATCGTGTGTGATTGGTTATAATGCACAACACTGTAAAATATGGTGCAACATGAGCAGATCTTAATGTAATGCCACAATCGACACTTTCTATTCATTTTCATTTTGTTAGCAACATTCGTAATAGATTTAATTTTTTTGTGCAGGGGCATTTTTGTCCAATTTAGTGGCATTTTTGCCCCAACTCGCTGTGGCCTTCCCCAGCCTTACACACGCTCCGCCTATAACTAACTAACCTTCCTAAACTAGCATGTGATGCTTGTCATTCAGATAAAACTGACCAGAGGATGTTTGAAGAGTCAACTATTGACGTTCGTATGGTAGCGCTCATATAATATCTGGATTTTGCAGCGCACCGGCTCAGCGAGGGTTCGCCACAGTTAGCTGTGTTCAAACGGGCACCACCGTGTGCAGGGCTAGCGCTCCCTGGCATCGTATAATGCTTTAAACGCCATCGGCGATCTGGTCTAAAAAGACCCTCACAGGAAGGAGGGCTTATAGCACCCATGTAATCCATTACCATCAAGCACAGCAAACAAACCCGCCAGGAGAGGAAAGCGTGTGTGCGTTTGAGGTGGCGTTCTCCATTTGTATACTTGTTAGTGGGCCCAAAGGATAAGGCTTATTTTTAACAGGCTTTTAAGACTTGGGAATGGATTTGAACAAAGAGTCGGACTCCGTTAGCTTTAAGCTAATCTAAGATAAACACAGCCCTACAGGATTTTAATTAGAGTGGCTCCAGGCCTACCATGGGGCCTCCCGATCCCAGCCGCTAATGACTACCTTTCTTCATTTTTCCACTGTTTATATAAAATACAGTTCAGAGTGGCTAAATTGATCGTGTTCATTGACCTAGCCACCCCCGTGGACTTCAACCAGGAGATAGTTACGCAGCCCCCCTAAAGTACTTATTTAACACACTTTTTTTCCAAAGCACCTGTGTTTGTATCACTCAGACACATTCATCTGGAAGATATTTGTGTCCAAAGTAAAGCTAAGTAAAACTAAAACCTTTGTAAAATTTGTGTTACTTAAAATAAACATTTACTGAAATTTACTGAAATAATAATAAGAAGAAGAATATTTAAATTTATTTTATTTTATTTAGCTGTCAAGGCAATATATCAAATTTTTATTTAGTTTAATGTACCAAAATTACTAAAACCATTAAATAATAAAATACAAACATTAAAAAGTGAATTTAAAGTGAAAAAGCTTTTTAAATAAAATAAATATTAACTGAAAAAATAAATATATAAAAAATGTATAAAAACGTATTTTATTTCATCTTGCCGAGGCAAAATTTCTCATTTTCATTTGGTTTAATTTGAGGTACGAAAATAAAAAAATAAAACAAAAATAATATAAAATATGTAAATAATACAAACTAAAAAGCGTTATTTTAAAATAAAATAAACATTAATTGAAATAAAATGAAATATGAAAAAAAATGAACTCATTTTATTGCATCGATTAGTCAAGGCAAAATGTATCATTTTCATTTAGCTTAATTTTGATGTACAAAAAAAATAAATAAATAAAATAAACCTTAAACCGTAACAACTGTTACTTTAATATTTTTCATATTTTATTTTATTTCAGTTAATACCTATTTTATTTTATTTTGTTGGCTACTAAAATAAATAAAACTAAAACCATAAAAGATGTGTTATTTTAATATTTGTTCATATTTTAATTATGTTAATGTTTATTTTTTTTTAAGTTATTTAAGTTTATTTCATCTAGTTGGACATTTCTAATTTTTTGTTTAGTTTAAATAAACACTAACAAATAAAATATGAAAGAAAGAAAATAAACATTAACAAATACAATATGAAAGAAAAAATAATCTAGGCAGCATTTATCATTAGAGAGAGTATAGGCTACTATATGACAAAAAGTTTGATTTATTGCCCCTCATAAACCCCCCCTCCTCCTACCATAAATGGACACCTGTTTGGACACCTGTTTCTGTACACCCCCACCCATCTAACCGGCCATCTGTTTATCCACCCCAATGATCCAAAGGAATTTATGATTGTTTGGGAAAGTGTTTTTGTGTGGGGTCAGTTGAAACTGTTCAAAACTATGTGCTTTAAACTTTAAATTGTGAAACGTGGTATGATTATTAAACGGGATAAGGGAAGTTTTTATTAAAGTTTTCACACATACATTTCAAGAAAAACATACGCGGTATATAAACAAAGTAATGACCTTTTTTTTCCCAGAAAAGAGTAAAAACGGGTTAAGACGTATATTTAAATGTTGTTAATTTAAAAACTAGTTAGAGTTTGTTACA
>NW_015543491.1:0-752 GCF_001515605.1 Sinocyclocheilus anshuiensis
AGTGTCCAAACAAGTCAAGAACAGTCAGGAACTGGATAGTGTTGACAATGGTTCTCTGTCTGCAATGGAATGTGAGAAGCTTATTGGCTAATGGACAGGAATTTAAAAAGTTTATAGATGATTTGCCCATTAAGCCAGATGTGATTTGTGTACAGGAAACGTGGTTGAAACCAAACTTGGATTTTAGAATAGTTGGTTATTCATCTGTTAGAAGTGATAGGGAGGAGGGAAATGGAGGGGGATGTGCTACATTTATTCAGGAAGATATTGCATTTAGAGAGGTGAGTATAGGAAGTGAGCAAGATTATGTTGGTGTAGAGATATGGACAGGTGAGGGAAAGTTTGTAATTATTAATTTTTATAATCCTTGTAAGAGGCTAGTTTTAGATAACTTAAAACAAATTGATGGGATGGATAGTGATAGGGTGTTGGTATGTGGGGATTTTAATGCGCATAGCACTTTATGGGGAGGAGTTAGAACAGATACAAATGGGGAGGTCATAGAAGAGTTATTAGAGGAAAAACAAATGGTTTGTTTAAATGATGGGAGAGGGACTAGAATAGATGTGTGCACTGGGAACACTTCAGTATTAGATTTAACATTAGTGTCTAGAAATCTAGGTGGAAGATGTGAGTGGGATGTGTTAGAAGACACAGCAATAGGTAGTGATCATTTCCCAGTGTTTTGTCAACTACCATTGGAAAATAATAAGAGGAAAGGTGAAATGACAGGGAGATGGATATTTAGTAGT
>NW_015543492.1:0-1174 GCF_001515605.1 Sinocyclocheilus anshuiensis
TGAAGGACAGCTTCATCCATCAGGCAGTCAGGAAGCTGAACTCCCCTCTTTTGCCCCATGCACCACTGAACTCTGAACCCCCTCCCCTCTCAGTCTTGTTTCAGCAGCAAGAAATGCAGCACCCACTAAAATCCCTGTGAACAGACCTGAAGTGGAACTGTCAACAGCAGCACTTTCACCTACTTCAGATGTCCAGCAGTCCAAGTCTTTGGAAGCTTCTGCTTTAGAGCGAGTCATGACCCTGTTGGAAAAAGTCCTGTTAAAGGAGTCCACCAGCAAAGAGCCAAGTCGACGCTCAAAGCCCAATGTAAGTCTACCTCGAATAAAAGGCCTCAATGACCTGCCATGCAGTGTCTGTTCGAGTCCTGATCATTCCGGCTTCACGCATTGTCGTGACAAAAAGTTGTGTTTCCAGTGTCACTCTCCTGACCACTCCCGCTTTGTTTGTCCTGAGAGAGTGAAATCTCCGTCTTCTCATGGGCTGGGAAACTAGAAGATCTGCATTCAAGGGAGGACAGTGTAGATCATGAGATTATTCTTCCCAACCAGTGTTGTATGAGTGACCCTACCTCAGTTTATAGTCTGTCTAATTCTGTTGAGCCTGCAGGGAACACTGTCATTTTTGAGAACACGCTGTAAGGGAAACAGTGATAATTTAGCTCAAAGGGAATCATTTAAGATTTTAAAGGGAATTTGGACAAAATCACTGTTTTACGGCTGATCACTGAGACGACCAGCGATTCATTGAACGAGCCGTATGACATCAATTCTGCAATGGATATTAATATCCAAAGTATAGTGAAAACACTATTTATTAGCACAGTAACAAGATCGGCAGTTTAAGACATTAACTTGTAAGCACAAAACACAAGATACTTCTCTTTTCAATATAAATAAGGCTTTATTGGATAAATCTAAGACATATAAACTAATCTAACACAAACACACGTATTCACACAAGTTGCAGAAAGAGAGAAAGTGAGGAAATAATTAGTTTAAGAGTATGAAAATGTGAAATCCCAAGTTTACAGCAATATGTGCAATTGCATAGATCTGAACAACCATCAATCACTTAATTAACCCTCGCATTGAGTTCCTCAATGAGGTTAAAATTTATATTAAATGCACCAGTTCAGCTAGAATCTGGAGGTACTTGCGTTGCCTGTGTACGGGG
>NW_015543492.1:8306-18611 GCF_001515605.1 Sinocyclocheilus anshuiensis
TATTCAAAATACATACACAATAAATGATTAAGACCTGATAGTCTGATGTGTGGGTTACATACATAATATGGAGTTATGCATAGAAATGATTAGTTGCTCACAAGTCCTTTTAGTGTCATTTAGGTGCATGGAAAGGCAGTTTCTGTGCCATTCTGTGAATGTATGTGGACATTTCTGTGAAGACCAGAGATTAAGAGGTCTGTAAGGAATCTCAGTCTGTTCTTTGTCTCCGAGGTGGGGGAAGTCAATCCAAAGAGCTCGTGATTGTCACTGGTTTACATGGTCATGCTGTGCATCTCTGACCATTAATCTTGATTACTTGCCCCAAAATTGACAATCTCCTTGGAATTGTCAATAAGTGTTCTTTTGTTTAAATGCTGTGAGCTACTCAAAGCTGCTAGTTGGTTCAGGCTTGTGGCGCCAGGATCTGATTTACGAACATCCTGTGTCTTGGGCCTCTCTGTGGAATTCGGCTCCTCGTGTTTCAACTGTTCTTTATCAAATCTTAAATTGTCTGATTCGGTCTAATACCCTACAACGCATAGAGTACAGCGAATTAATAGTCTGTTTTACACACCAGCAACAGTATGGAGTGACCTGCAACTGAAAGCTATGGTTGACAGTGGCTCCATGGCGTGCACGTTAAGTGAAGCTGCTGAACATCGCTTGTTGCAGCACAAGCCCGATTTACAAAAGATCCCTGCCAACGATGTAGTCATAATCGGTTGTGGCGGACAACGTGTCAGCCCAAAAGTGATGTATGAACTTGAACTCACAGTTTATGCCTGTACAATGGTTGTTCCAGTTTTAGTCGTTCCAGGCCAAACTGACGATTTAATTCTGGGTAGCAACGCTATTAAATGGCTGATTCAAAAAATGAAAGAAATGGATGGATACTGGAGACTTGTGTCCAGCTCAGCCAATTCTGATGATGTTGAATGTCACCAATTTCTGTCTCTGCTTTCGAACGTGGAACGATGGAAGGGAGGAGACATGCCTGACAAGGTGGGCACAGCTAAGTTGAAGGAGAAAATAACTCTAGAACCACACCATGAACATCTCGCTTGGGCTCAGCTCCCTGAATCAACAGCTATTTCTGTAGGGTGCACAGTTATCGTTGAACCGACCCTCTGTAAATGCCGTCCAAGGAATGTGATCATAGGGAGAGTCATCACACCTATGTGGGGCAGTAGATTGGTGCCATTCAAAATAATGAACCCTACAGACAAAGTAATTGTTCTTAAGAAAAACACTAAAATTGTGGATGTTTTCACTTGTATAGCAGTTGAAGAGTTGTCTACTCCTGAATCCCTGAAGAGTAATGTTCAGTGTGCTGTGAGTCCAGTGAGTCATGTGCGAACCAGTGATGAGAGGGCAAACGTGCTGGATAAGTTAGGACTGCAGGATCTGGATTTGAATGCTTGTGAAGTGACAGATGAATGGAAGGATAGGCTTCTGGATCTCATTGTGAAGTATGAGTCAACCTTTTCTCGTGGAAAAATGGACTGTGGGGAAGCCACTGACTTTGTCCACAAAATTCACTTGTGGACGAGTAGCCATTTCGACTCCCTTATCGACGTGTAGCCCCCTGCCACTACGATAAGCTGCGCACTGTCTTGAATGAGATGGAAGTTAAAGGCATTATAAGGAAATCTCAGAGTGAATATGCGTCTTCGTTAGTTTTGGTGTGGAAAAAGAATGGTGACCTTCGTATCTGCACAGATTTCAGATGGCTAAATGCGAAGACGATAAAGGATGCCCACCCACTACCACACCAATCAGATGCACTCGCAGCCCTGGGAGGCAATGTTTTCTTTTCAACCATGGACTTGACTTCCGGCTTCTATAATGTTCCCTTGTTTGAAGAGCATAAGAAGTACACTGCTTTTTCTTCCCCTTTCGGCCTCCACGAATATAACCGTTTACCTCAGGGTTTGACCAACAGTCCAGCAACCTTTATGAGGATGATGATGTCCATCTTCGGTGATGAAAATTTCACTAGCCTTCTTTGCTACATGGACGATCTGATGGTTTTTGCTTCGAGTGAGCACCTTCTTTGCTACTTGGACGATCTGATGGTTTTTGCTTCAAGTGAGCAGGTAGCTCTTGACCGATTAGAACTGGTTTTCTCACGCCTGTCTAAGCACAACTTAAAGCTAGCACCAAAAAAGTGCAAGTTCCTTAGAAGATCTGTTAAGTTCTTGGGACATGTTGTCACTGAGAATGGTGTTCAGACTGACCCAGAAAAAGTTAAGGTGATCAGTGATATCCAGACTGTTGATCTCATGGAAGATGATGGTATAACCCCTTCTCAAAAGAAGATCAGATCTTTCCTGGGTATGATTTTATATTATCAGCATTTCATTCAGGACTGTTCTGCTAAGGCAAAACCTCTGTTCAGTCTCCTATCAGATCGGTCACAGAATAAAGCTCACAGGAAGTGTGGTCGTATGAAAAAGCCACTCAGTGTCGTCAAGCTTTCACCTGAGGATTGTACTAGTGAATGCCAAACCACTTTCGAAACTTTAAAACAAGACCTACTGCACAGTGTGACTCTCACTCACCCTGATTTCAGTCATTCCTTTATTCTCTCTGTTGATGCTTCGTTTGATGGCATAGGAGCCGTGTTATCTCAAGTACCTTCTGGTGAGAAAATTGCACGTCCAGTTGCTTTTGCAAGCAAAACACTCTCTAAGTCCCAGATGAACTACCCAGCACACAGACTCGAATTTCTGGCTTTAAAGTGGGCCATTTGTGACAAGTTTAGCCATTGGCTAAAAGGGAGACATTTCACAGCATGGTCTGATAATAATCCCTTGACCTATATTCTAACCAAACCCAGATTAGATGCATGTGAACAGCGATGGGTGGCGAAGCTCGCTGCATATGACTTTGATCTTAAGTACGTGCCAGGTACGAAGAACGTTGTTGCAGACGCCTTAAGCAGAGAGCCCTTTGTTAAGTCTTGTGTCAGCCATCGTCTGTTGAAAGAACCATATGTTTCTCTTCTGGATGAGGTCAATGGTGTTGTTACCGGTACCGTCCAAGATGCCTTTCGTGTCTCTAACCACTGTCAGAATTTGCAGGCTACCAGCAATGGTGAAACTGAAAATGAGCCACAGGATGATGTGAACGACTCATGTCCTGGATCATTTGACGCTGCTGAAGTTTCTGCTGCGTTGAGTGCTCACTCCGGTGATGAGGTTAGTCTTTTGCCCGTAGCCAGTCCAACATCACTCCAGCTTCCTTCTGAAGACCCGTCTGTAGCAATCCCGTTTTCCAGACTCTCCAGTCTCCAAGAGCAGGACAACGTACTCAGAAGGGTCATCAACTATGTTCTGAGACGTAAACGTCCTTCAAAGAGTGAGAGCGCAAAGGAACCTAGATCTGTGACATACCTTTTGAAGCACTGGAAAAAGCTTAAGATCCGTAATCATGTGCTGTACAGAGTAAAGAGGGATCGGCTGATGAATAGGAAGCTTCTTCAATACGTTGTACCTGATTCCCTGAAGCACGATGTTCTCCGCAGTGTTCATGATGCCGCCGGACACCAGGGGAGTTCAAGAACTCTCCCTTGCAGCTGAAAGATTCTTTTGGCCGGGGATGAGTAAAGACATTAAGCTGTATGTGAAGAACTGCCAGAGATGTGTTGTCGGGAAAACTCCAGAGCCAGATGCTCGCGCGCCCCTTGAGCGCTTTCGGACCTCTGAGCCCATGGAGCTCGTCTGTATTGACTTTTGGAGTGCTGAACAAACTTCAGGGAAGGTCGTCGATGTCTTAGTAGTGACAGATCATTTCTCTAAAATGTCACACGCCTTCCCCTGTCACAACCAGTCTGCAAAACAAGTTGCCCGTCGCCTTTGGAATGATTTCTTTTGCATTTATGGATTTCCAAAGAGAATACATTCGGACCAGGGTGCGAATTTTGAAAGCAAAATCATTAGAAACTTGCTTGAGATGGCTGGTATTCAAAAATCGCACACCACACCATACCACCCTATGGGTAATGGTTTAGCAGAACGTTTCAATAGAACTCTGGGGAATATGATAAGAGCTCTCCCAGTCAAATCCAAGGCGAAGGGGCCACAGCTTCTACAGACTTTAACCTTCAGTTACAGTTGTACTGTGCATGAAACGACCGGGTTTGCGCCTTTTTATCTTATGTTTGGGCATATCCCGAGGCTGCCGATCAACATCATGTTTCAGCATGTCCTTTGTGATGATAGAGTGGTCAGCCATCATGAGTTTGTCACCACATTGAGAAGAGACTTGAGCACAGCTGCTGAAATTGCCCGGAAACACAGTCTCAAAGAACAAAACCATCATGCCATTCTTTACAATCGAAAGGTCAGAGGTACACCCTTAGCAGTGGGAGATAGAGTTCTGCTGGCTAATCGTGGAGTGAAAGGCATGAAGAAAGTTGCAGACAAGTGGGACTCTGTTCTGTATGAAGTACAATCAGTGAGACCAGAGATTAATGTGTACAGGATTAAGGATGCTCAGACTGGCAGAGAAAAAGTAGTGCACAGAAATCTGTTGCTTCCAGTGAATTTCTTATCCTGGGATGATGATGAAGAGGAATCTGTTCGATCAAATTCCACATGTGCTACCCGTGGCAGTGCTCTTGATTCTGCTCTGATGGACGATACTGATCCTGTTTCAAAGACATCAGAACGGTTACTGCAAATGGATGGAACACATGTAAGGAATGAAATGCAGGATACCAATTGTGATGGAGCTTTGGACATCCCTGATGAGATGACTGCTTCAGAGTGTTCTGACAATGTTCAAAACAGTCCAGAACCCGAGCATGTTCCTGAACCTGTTAAGAGTACAGAGAGTTTAACCGTTACTGAGCCAAATGAGTCATCCAGTTGTGTGCAAGAACCTGATAACAGACCTGTCCCTGTCATCTGCGAACAGCCCACAAGCACACGCACAAGCCACATAACCACACGGTTAGGGAGATCAGTCAGACCCCCTAACAGACTTATTTGTGAAATTGATCAACAAAAAGTTGTGGGAAGTGATTCAAACAATGTTGCACATGTCATTTTTCAGGGATCAAATTTTGTTGATTTGATAAGGAACATTTTTGTTTAGTGCACTTGAGTCTGAATGATGATTTATATCTAAAAGCCAGTTGTGGTGTTAAGAGTTTAACTGTGAAGTGAGTTTTTTTCCCTTGAAGTCTGAGGAGTTTGTTGTGTGTTTGTTGTGTGAAGAGAAGTTCAAAGAGCAGAGATGCATGTCTTACTACTAGGAGTGTGTAGGCTGCACCTCCTATAGTCTGTGTTAAGTGTGGAACCTGGTACCATTCCATTCTTACACACTTCCTGGGAAGAGATTGACTTTCTGACATACTGTAATGTAAAACTCTTGTACTCACATCTGTTTTTTTCTTTGTTTCTGAAATCTTTACTCTATGTTCTGTTTGTTACATATGCTGGTTCTAGCCCAATTTAGCAGAATTTAAGGGGGGTGTATGTAACGGAGTTAAAATAATTGGTTAAATTCATGCATAAAATGGGAATACTCGCCATTGGCTGTTGCATCACTCATTGCGCACATGATGTTGCGGGGCGGAGCTACGTCATCTTAAATTCATGCATAAATTGGGAAAACTCCCATTGGCTGTTGCATCACTCATTGCGCACATGATGTTGTGGGGCGGAGCTACGTCATCAGCAGCAGAGTCTCTATAATCTCCCTGCTGGTAAGTCGCATAAATGATTGCTCCGTCTTAAAAACTAAGTTTGAATTGTTTTCAAACCCAAGTTTAAACTTGAAACTACACACAAGTTTACTTATTTTGTCTGTCAGTTATTTGTGATGATAAAATTAAGAGTTTTTTGGCCTGCTTGTGAACTCCGAACCTCTGTTTATTTAATTTAGCTAAGACTTCTCATGCAAAATCGATGCAATGTATTCTAACTAGCCTTTTGGTCATGTTTGTCCCAGGTATGTGTTTTGTTCGGTTTTGTCATGATCTGTGTTAAAATAATATCAGCTATAGTTGAATGTTAGCTATTAGCACATGTGTTGTATGCGCTTGCACGTGCTGAAGTGTGTAGCGGCGCCATTTTAGGGCTGCATTCTTCCTGTTCTGTCTTTCTTTTATACAAAATATGTAAAATATTGGTCACTTAAGTTTACAGTTTCTCTGTATTAATGTGAATTGACTGTATTAGTGTTTTATTTTATTTTATTTGTTTTATTTTGAGGTTTTTGCCCACTTGTGTTGTATGCGCTTGCACGTGCTGAAGTGTGTAGCGGCGCCATTTTAGGGCTGCATTCTTCCTGTTCTGTCTTTCTTTTATACAAAATATGTAAAATATTGGTCACTTAAGTTTACAGTTTCTCTGTATTAATGTGAATTGACTGTATTAGTGTTTTGTTTTATTTTATTTTATGTGTGCTTTATTTTGAGGTTTTTGCCCACTATAAGTCACATGCACTTTTGAGAAAATGTCAGCAGCAGAGTCTCTATATCTCCCTGATGCTAAGACTTCTCATGCAACATCGATGCAATGTATTCTAACCAGCCTTTTGGTCGTGTTTGTCCCAGTTTTGTCTGTCAGGCCCAGTAAAGCATCCTTGAGTGACCATCCATCTGATCTCAGTCTGAAAAACACACACACACGTGTATATATATATATATATATATATACACAGTATATAGCCTGTGTGTGATATATATGGAAACTGTTGTCTCTGAAAGATTTAAGATTATTTTGGTGGGTTTTGAGGTGGAATATGCTTGTGTGGGTCCAGGAATGGAAATGTTTGGGAACCCTGGATTTAGACAGTGAGATGATTCTGATATGACAACATTTGCATAATCTTTATTAGAAAAAAGACAGACATGTACAGACAGTCCATTTATAACAGGATCTGGGCTTCAGTACATGCTTATCAAAGTACTGTTTGTGTTCAAATGAAAATGCAAAAAAATGACTTGCATGAGAAAAATGACAGCAATTAAAACCACGATGAGTTAGGATTCTGGAAAAGCTAAACAAGCATTTTGACAGACCTCCAAATCAAACATCAGAAACGATAATTCAGTGTTTTTTAACCCATATGATGCTTTCTGAGACATTTTTAGTTACAGTTCTTAAACAGCTGTACATTTTTCGCCAAGTTTTGACTCAGAAATTGCTGTAATTCCTGCAGGCTCTTTTTACTGATCGCTGCATTGTTCTTTTCTTGTTTGTTTAGGGCCCAGTAAGCTTGAGAGACCCACAATCTTTCTCTACTGTTATAGCAGCAGAATGCCGTCCACATGTAAGAGGGAATGTTCACTCTATTGTTTAGTTTGTTTTTGCCAGGTATAGCTCCGGTCAGCACATGAGCTAAAACTTTATTGTTATTGTCATAGCAATGTGTACTCATGGTATCTCTGGTCTCGTTTTCAATGCGATTCCAACCGCCGGCATTAAATCTGATATTTTGTGGCACAATGTTGGTGAGTGTGAATGTAGATTTGGCCGTGAATTCATCAGCTGCGTGACAGTTGGGAAATAAGTGACCACGATTCACTCCATAGCGGTTTTCGAAGTAGTCTTCATGGATGGCCTGATTTCTATATGGAACAGTCATGCCAACAACATGAGGATCGGGCTGCAGATGTATATTTACAAGAAAGAGAAAGTTATTAAACACTAAGAGATTTCTAAAATACCTGACTCAGAAATTAAAGTTATGTCATTTATTACTCCCCCTGCAGTCATTACAAACCTGTTTGCAGTTATGCTTTAAAGTAAAACACAAAATTAGAATTCTTTTCCCATATAGCAGCCTGTTAAAGCTCCTAACAGTAGTCTTACTCAACTCACCATTCAAGTGGTTTTCTCAATGTTTCATCCAGAGTTATTAACTCAAATTCATCATAAGCAGGCATTTATTAACTGATTTAATGTTGCATAAAAAACCTGCATAATTCTTTTTTTGTGTATTTGGGTTTAGAATAATATGAGGTTGAATAAATAATGTTTTTTTTTTTTTTTGGGTGAACTATTCCTTTAAAACACTAAGTTGATAGACTAGAAGCAAAAACAGCACTGAATGGAAAACTTTAACGTAAGACTTCTACAGGAAAAGAAAAGAGGTGAGGAATGACTCCTAAAACACTTGATGCACAATAACAGCAGACAAATGAGGCATCATAAAAAAAGCTGTGAAAATCATCACCTGCGGCTCGATCATCCATGGAATCTTTGGTCTTATGAAATCTCCTCTTGCAGTGTATTTGTACGCCGAGAAAACAGGAATCCTGCTTTCTGTGTCGTAGAGAGTTGCAAATGTATATCCTGAACCAACACTTGTGAAACTATATCTCTGACAGATTTTTTTGTAGCGAGCATGCTCAGAGTTCAGATTCAGGATGCCAGGAATCACCGGAACCTGTCCTTCAGAGAAAAACTCACTACATTTATTGAATGTTTGTAGAACTTCAGACCTGCCGAATGGACAGCTCAACGCCAGCAGCACAGTGATAAACAGCCGCATGTTCACAGAACTAAAGAACAAAAATGTAAACGCAAGTTCCCCAGAAGTCTCGCAGATGAAATGACCTCTCCTCCTGCGCACTTAAATAGTTCAGCAGCTGAGATGATGTACACACAGATGCACACACATCCAATCCTGTGAACCCACAAACCTAAAAAAATAGAGCTTGAGTGTTAGTTGTCATTCACGCATCATCTATTCCACTACAAGCCTGCAACACATTTATACCGCATTTGGAGTCATGCTCAGAATTCATCCAAACTGCAGAGTTTCAGTTTGACTTGTCTTTAGTGACCTGTGTGTTTCACAGCTATTGGTACCATATATTGTCTATATAGATAATTTTATACTGTAAGTAAAATTCTTTTGCCTGTAGATATAGTTATACCTACATTAGAAGTATGGTTTATTGGTATGCCTATGCAAATAAAATGGGGCAATAATGTTTCAGTTCCTTTAACAATGGTGTTGGACAAGGAGGGATTTTGACCCCAGTTCTGTCTTTATATTGATGATTTGTGTAAATGTTTGAAGGCCTTGGATTATATTTTAGTGAATCATGTTATGTATGCAGATGATCTTGTGATTTTTAGTCTTTGTAGTGCTGGTCTCTTTAGCACCCTCTCACTATGTGTTCTGTGTTTGGACTTAAAGCATGATATTATATATATATAAAGCAAGTAAGAGTGTTGTTATGATCTGCAGATCAAAAGAGGATCAATGTTTAAATTAAATGGTCTGATAATGATCTTAATGAGTGTGAGAAGGTGAAATATCTCGGCCTTTTCATTACTGAGCAGCTGACAGATGATGAGGATATTGAAATGTATGACACTGTCATACTGAATAATTTTGAAGATGAAATTAATTAAGAGTACGTTCTGTGAATATGCATATGTATGTGTGTGTGTGTCAAAATAATTTAATTGACATTTAAACATTTTTTTTTATTCATGCATTTCATTGATGTTTTCTTGGGTGACTTCAAGGTGGCGCCAAAGCACATATTAATGAAGGTGATTATTTCTAGATGCAGCTGTGTGCATTAAGGGAAATAACTTTTCAGCAGTGGTGGACAGTAACGGAGTAGTTTTACTTCGTTACTGTACTTAAGTACATTTTTCAAGTATCTGTACTTTACTGGAGTAGTTTTATTAGCCAGGGGTGGTTTTATACCACAGACAAGGTTTGAGAAGAAAACAATAATTATGAAAATATAATGATATTTTCCTTATTATATTCATTATTTCCTTATTGGTTATTTTGGTAAAATCCCAGGTATTTTAAGCAATAGGATTATAAAAAAAATATATGCTAATATAAAATTAAATGATAAAAGTAGCCTATATAAAACTGCAAAATAAATATTAATCTATCAGTACTTTTTACTTAACCATTAAGTACATAAAAAATCAAGTACTTTTGTACTTTCACTCGAGTAAAATTGAAAACTGAGTACTTTTACTTTTACTGGAGTAATATTTTATTATACGGATCTGTGCTTTTACTCAAGTACTTGATTTGTGTACTTCGTCCACCACTGCTTTTCAGACAAATGTCAGGTTGTGAGAAGCTCAGGCTCTTCCCCAGATCTAAAGGTCAGTGTGATTCTGTCAGACTTTGGTCAGTGTTTTGTGTGTGTTTTGCTCCTCATGTGCCTTTCTGTGTTTCCTTATTTGATCATTTTCCTGTCCTTGTTTAGTTTAATTATGATTCGTTCAGCTGTGTTCTATTAATTACCCTTGTATTTAAGTTCCTGCCTGTTCAGTTTCCCTTTTGTCTGGTTTACTCGTT
>NW_015543492.1:18770-19571 GCF_001515605.1 Sinocyclocheilus anshuiensis
TGTTTTGTGTGTGTTTTGCTCCTCATGTGCCTTTCTGTGTTTCCTTATTTGGTCATTTTCCTGTCCTTATTTAGTTTAATTATGATTCCGTTCAGCTGTGTTCTATTAATTACCCTTGTATTTAAGTTCCTGCCTGTTTCCCTTTTGTCTTGTCTACTCATTACGTAGATGTGTTTCCTGCTGTCTCCTGTGTTTATGTACCTTTCGTATATTCCTTGTCTCCTCGCTCCTTAGTTCCGGTTATCCTCGTGTGTGTGTGTGTGTGTCGTGACAGTTTTTGTCTTCTTTGTGTGAAATGTATGTGTTTATAATCATTTTTTACTTTTTTTTTTTTTTTAATACAATGAAGTGCACTTTACACAACTGTCATTAAAAATCATCATTTTTATGTGAACTCATATATATATATATATTAGGGGTGTAACGGTACACGTATTCGTACCGAACCGTTTCGGTACGGGTCTTTCGGTTCGGTACGCATGTGAACCGAACGAATACAGTTTTCTTTTTTTTTTCCTCCGGAAATTCAAATAATAAATGGCGTTTTGACAGTCTTTGATGTGGCATGACAGATCGCTGTATAAACGCCTTGGAGAGCCGCTTCTGGGATGGTTCAGAAACGTGCTGGTATAATCCCAACACAAGCACTGACTAGAGCGGCCGCGATCAGCTCCGGTTCCGGTGTCTGAGCCGTGACGCCCCGCAGATTTGTGCAGAGCGGAGCGCGAGTGAACGCGATCATTCCTTCCTCTGTACTACTAGTTTTAACGCGAATAAACATGACTGAACATCTCATGCCTC
>NW_015543492.1:19721-20401 GCF_001515605.1 Sinocyclocheilus anshuiensis
CTCATCGCTCCTTAGTTCCTGTATTCCTCGTGTGTGTGTCGTGACAGAAGACCAGACCAAGACAGTAAGCGGCGCCCCTTCTCCCGTGTTTTTATTTCCGTTTTTTGTCATCTTTGGTTTGCCTTTTCTTCTCCCCGTGGTATAAGGGCCACCCCGCTATCAAGCGTGCCGGTGTTTGCTACCTCCCATTAAAACAGATGGTAGCATAATTCGATAGCAAAAAGAGCTACCTCTCAGATTTTGCTTCCAGCATGATATTAATAAGGTGTGAGGCTTTATTAACATGTACACCTACCCCAACCCTAAACCTACCCTTACAGTAGGATAAATACAGTGTTGGTATCATAATCTGATACGTAGCATTATTTGTCAGAACACCGGCCGCTCCGAAGACAAGCCCGCCGGCCGCGCCGTTGTCAAGTCCGCCGGCCGTGGCTCCCCCAAGCCCGCTGGCCGCTCCAGAGTCAAGTTTGCCGGCCACTCCGAAGTCGAGCCCGCCGGCCGTGGCTCCCCCAAGCCCGCCAGCCACTTTGAAGAAAGGCCCACCGGCCACCCCGGAGCTCGCGCCAGTGCCGGCTCCAGCCCCGGAGTTTCAGCATCATTACTCCAGTCTTCAGTGTCACATGATCCTTCAGAAATCATTCTAATATGCTGATTTGCTGCTCAAGAAACATTTCTGA
>NW_015543492.1:20587-23087 GCF_001515605.1 Sinocyclocheilus anshuiensis
AAAGCGATTCTTCTTAAAGAGGCAAACAGACACAGGAAGTGGTTGTAATACCAAGTTCTTAGACATTGTTCAAATAAGTACAAGCTAGAAAGAGAAGGAATAAATAAAGAGAGAGAGGTTTTTTTTTTTTTTTTTTTTTTTTTTTTTTTTTTTTTTTTTTTTTTTGGAAGTTGTTTTTTTTTTTTTTTTTTTTTTTTTTTTTTTTTTTTTCAGGATTCTTTGATGAATAAAAAGATGCAAAGATCAGCATTTATCTGAAATAAAAAAGCTTTTGTAACACTATACACTATACCATTCAAAAGCTTGGAGTCAGTATTTTTTTTTTATTTTTGGAAAGTTTTATTTAGCAACGATGCTTTAAATTGATCAAAAGATGATAAAGACATTTATAATGTTACAAAAGATTTCTATTTCAGATCAATGCTGTTCTTCTGAACTTTCTATTCATCAAAGAAACCTGGAAAAATTATACTCTGCTGTTTTCAACATAATAATAATAATAAATGTTTCTCCAGCAGCAAATCATATTAGAATGATTTCTGAAGGATCACGTGACACTGAAGACTGCAGTAATGATGCTGAAAATTCAACTTTGATCACAGAAATAAATTACATTTCAACAGATATTTACATAGAAAACAGTTATTTGAAATAGTAAAAATATTTCACAATATTAGCTGTTTTTACTGTATTTTGGATCAAATAAATGCAGGCTTTGTGAGCAGAAGAAACTTCTTTAAAAAAAACATTAAAAATCATACTGTTCAAAAACTTTTGACTGGTAGTGTAGTATAGACAAACTGATTTTCAAATTATATTTCACCATATTTTCGAAACAATTCATCCGTATTTTTAGCGCCTCATCAGCGCCCTCTGTCGGTCGTGTCTCTGTAACTGCAGTGAGAGTCGCTGAACTGAAAGCTTGCGTGGCTTTGTGCCGCGTGTATTTGTCTATTTCAGGAAGAGCAGAAGAAACTCGAGCCCAGCACACTCTGACATGTGAGTCAGAGCATTGACCCGCGGCAGTCTGAGCTTTGTCGGGCTCTTTCGGGCTTTTAAAGCGCCAGTCCGACTGAATTTCCGCATGAGTTCGAGCGCTGGAAGAGAAAGAAGATGATGCTGCGGATCAGAGAGCAGGTCTGTGCTCACCTGATACACACACCTCACCTGTGCTCACCTGATACACACACCTCTGATACACACACCTCACCTGATACACACACCTCACCTGTGCTCACCTGATACACACACCTCACCTGTTCTCAGATCTCACGAACGCATGGCTTTGAACACATGCGTTACTTTAATGCATCAAAGATACATTAAAGCACGAACAGCATGCTACATTTTGTGCACGTTCTGCCAAGGTTCTCTCAAAGTTATGAACAGACGTTCTTCCAGTAATGTTAATAGAATCAGTTTGTTCAAAGTTAGGATGTCTGGTCTTTAATAACGTCCTCAAAACGTTAGCACAAAAACGTTTTTATGCATAGTTCATAGAACATTTTATTTTTTGAAAGTTTTAGTCGGACGTTCATCTAGCGTTTTTTTTTTTCCCCCAGAGCATTAATGTTCCCATAATGTTTGCAAAATGATAAAATGGAATGTTCCCTCAACGTGCGCATAACCAAAAAAAAAAAAGTTTTAAAAACATTTGAATAACTTTTGAACGTTCAGAAAACATATTCAGAAATAACGTTTTCATAACTTAATGGGAATGTTGGCAAAACGTTATTAGAATATTTTTTGTTAGTTAGGTTGTTGCATTAATTCTGCTTATTTTAAGTGTTTATTTTGCCGTTTACTGAGCATTTATTTATTTATGTTTTATCATAAGGACACTTAGTAAAAGTATGTGTATGTAAGTGTGTGTGTGTGTGTATATATTTAGATAGATAGATGTATACATTTCAACATTTTAGCTTTCATTTTTTATGAATGTACTGCATATGAAAAAAGCATTTATATTTTGTGACTGGTTTCCATTTCATGATTAAAAAAAATCATTTTGAATGTTTAAGGGTCCTTATTTATTTATTTATTACAATTTCCCTTTTAATGCATTTCAGAAGAAAAGTCACTTTTAATATTTGGCATTTTAAATCCAAGCTGTTCTGCATCTGATTGACAGATACGGTGGTGTTATTGTCATTAAATAAACTCTGCTGTGTAAAACATGAGGAATTTATGATTGATGTATATAGGAAGTTTAACAGTAGTCTTATTTAATGGAGCAGCATCCCTCATGTGATGCAACTAAACCTGCATTTAGAAAACACTTTTCCACTTTCTCTGTTTTAGGCTGTTAGTTTTGGTTGAGAGGAGAAGATCGAGACCAAACAAAAGCATTAATGTGAAACCATGAGAAGTCTTTGTCGTTTATTTAAAACTGAATGACATTTGATTGATTTGTGAGATTCTGGAGCCGTATATGAATAACATGAGGCTGATGTTAGACGGTCTGTGGAGGGCGGAAGTGGCTTTCAGATACAGCAGCCGC
>NW_015543492.1:28516-35402 GCF_001515605.1 Sinocyclocheilus anshuiensis
CTATCTATCTATCTATCTATCTATCTATCTATCTATCTATCTATCTATCTATCTATCTATCTATCTATCGCTAAATTTTAGCCTGTTGTACAGTTACCTTCATATGTCTGAGCCATTATTCAGGGAGTTAAAACATATATGTTGTCGTTCCGTCTTGACTGTAGTTGACCTACAAAAGAAAAAGAGGAACACATTTTTATGCTAATGCTCATAGCAGTGTTGAGAATACTGCATGTTTTCGTGTTGCATTGTGAATTGTTCTCACACATTTCAAACTAAGTGTTGGTGCTCTTGATCAGTGAGAACAGCAGGCGTTTGAATGGAAACTTAAAAAATTAGCAGGATAATCATCAGTTTAGTGGATGAACCGGATGGGCAGGTTTCAGTTCTGTGGATTTTGCCAGCTGGTTTTGTTCTTTAATAGTTAAAAGCATTCTTTGAAGATCAGTCTAAGTGCTTCTGACTGGTTTCAGTCAGTTTTCAGGAGCTTCAGGCTAACGTTTTTGCTGTTATAACAGGCCACATTTCCTTAAACAGAGGAAAGCTGCATTCTTTCTTTTACGACGTTCCTCCTGTCTTTCGTTCTCACGTCTGCTTTCAGCTGCTGCATCATGTGTTTGTGAGGTGAATCCACATAAAGACTGCAGCAGGTGTGTGTGTGTGTGTGTGTGTGTGTGTTTACGAGTACATTCAGTAATTGTCAGCTCCTCTCTACTCTCTTCCCTCTCAGATAAAAAGGTACAAAAGCTGTCACTGGGGAAGTACCCTTTCAAAAGGCTCTAATTTGTGTACTTTAGGTACAAATCTGTACCTTTTCTGAAATGCACCTTTTAGTGGTAAATGATTTGACTTGAAGCATGTACAAATAGTTTTTATCCAAGAGCAGTAGCTCCTCTATTTTATTGTATTTTTTATTGTACTTGATTATTGATTTTAATGATATGCTGCAGACTGGATTGTGCCACTGAGAATTTAATTGGAACTCTGTTACAATGACAATAAGGTTAAGTAAATAAGGTCTAAAAATCTACCTTTTTAAAAAGCTTTTGCACCTGTTTTTTTTCTGAGAGAGATGCATAAATTGCGCTTTCAATCATTTCCTGTAATGACGCCTGAGTGGAGGGTGTGGCCGGTGGGCGGAGCTGGGTGCGGCCGGACAGGGCGGGGCTTTAGTGTAGCCTGTCCTTATTTGGAATAACCTTGAATAAGATATTTAATGCATGTTCTTATTGGGTTTGTTTAAGTATGATTTAAGTATTAATTATATACTATTATATAGGTTTGATTAATACCTTGTTAGCTTTTATTTTTATATTTTCACTTAATTTTTTGTTATTTTTGTTAATTTTTGTTTCTTTTAAATTTTTATTTTTTTATTTTTTTTATTTTAGCTATAGTTCAGTTTAAGTTTTTATTTATTTCCAGTTAATAATTTTAGCTCTTCAACTTACAGTTATTTCAGTTAACTGCAAAGGCAACAATTCTTTTTTTTTTTTTTAGTTTGAGAAAAATTTTAGTGTGACGTGACATGTGGCCAAGTATGGTGACCCATACTTGGAATTAGTGCTCTGCATTTACCCATCCAAAGTGCACACACACAGCAGTGAACACACACACACCGTGAACACACACCCGGAGCAGTGGGCA
The DNA here is from genome assembly GCF_001515605.1 of Sinocyclocheilus anshuiensis. NCBI lineage: Eukaryota > Metazoa > Chordata > Actinopteri > Cypriniformes > Cyprinidae > Sinocyclocheilus > Sinocyclocheilus anshuiensis. The sequence goes on from NW_015543492.1 coordinate 30,164, forward strand.
GCCATTTATGCTGCGGCGCCCGGGGAGCAGTTGGGGGTTCGGTGCCTTGCTCAAGGGCACCTCAGTCGTGGTATTGAAGGTGGGAGAGAGCGCTGTACATTCACTCCCCCCACCTACAATCCCTGCCGGTACAAGACTCGAACCCACAACCTTTGGGTTACGAGTCCGACTCTAACCATTAGGCCACGACTTCCCTTTAATGTTTTATTTCAGATGAATTTCAACTGGCAATAACGTTTTAATAGTTTTAGATTCTGTTTTAGTTAACGATAATAACCCTGCTTCAACGGATTCACAGCTTGTAAGCTGTCAACACATGACAAAATATTTTCATGTATTGCAGTTATGCATGATATACCAGTATCAGCCAATATCAGTGTTTAGTTAAATTAATACAGAGCAGATAATGCGCAGTGTCCTTTCATTCATTTGTTTGTTTCCTACAGTATTTTTTTTCTATGGCAGGTTTTTAGGCATTTTTTAAAATGCATCTTTTGTTATGACGTATTAATTAGGATTTGACTTGAAGCATGTACAATTCTAGATTCTTATAGAGTGGGAAATGTTTTTTTTTTTATATATAAATTATTTATTGATTAAAAATGTATAAATAAAAAAAAAACATATCTATATATCTAAACATATTAACCCATCCCTAATAGGAGAAATACAGAATTAATTAAATAAATAAATACATAAACAAATAGCCATTTGCACTTACACTCTAGAATTTATACTTGCTTTGCATGCATAACTTCATCACTCATCATTCTCATTATCAGTGACAATGTAAACATAATTATTAATGCATTAGTGCATCCTCAATATATTCCTTTGACCTGGTTGGAAATCTTCAATTGCTCAGTAAAAACTGTTAATTTGATTCAGTCCCTAATTTGTTTAAAGTAACTGAGTGCAGACAGTTTCACTCCTGCGAGTCTCATCTCTCCTTATTCTCACAAATGTTGTTAGAACCGATTTCATACACTATTAAATACTTTTATTTCATGCTGCACATCAATTAATTTCTCTTTGGCGTGCTGATGAATCAACGGTTTCTTGTTTTCGTCTGTCTATAATAAACCGCTTGACGTCTGATTCTCAGAATGTCGCTTAAACACAGTTTCATTCATTTAGGTTATTTTCATCTTCACATTCATCTTCAACATTTAACACAGCCTGTTGTTCAAGACGAGCTTGTCATAATTTAAGTTTTGATTGATATCAGACGTGTTGGTTTGTCTTTCTGAGTTAAAGAAGATCTTCAGTATTGTTTTTAAGCATCTCTTTCATTTCTCCACAGCCCTCTCTGATTAAAGCCATATTTAATGGCGACGCAGATGAAGTTCGCTCTCTCATATTCAAGAAAGAAGACGTCAATGTACAGGTGAATGTCCATTACTTGCAAAAACACAAACTATCCTTTGAAATTCTCTGAAAGTGGTAATTTTTCAGTTTTTATTGCGTCTGGCTGGGTTTTGAGACCAGATGATTGATTTCTCACTGATGGATGATCTTGGAAACCCTTCTGAAATGGACTCAGTGGCAGTTCTTGTACATTATTTCTCTTAGTTTCATAATGGATCTTCATCCGAGAGGTTAATAGGCTGTCATGAGCCCGCATTTGGACTGAAGAGAGTTTATTTTACTGCTCACTGTTTACTGAGGAGGCTGTTTTCATTGCCAATGCCTGGAGAGACGCCCGTTCCACTGCCAGCCAATCACTGATGGCCTGTCGGGTCACGTGACTCGGTGTGGCTTGGCCTCCTGGTTTCCATTCTCATTCCAGACCAGATGGAAGACAGAAGCCTGCAGGGTGGCATGACACTGAAGAATGAATGATAGCCGCTCTTTCGTAATTGCCTTTATTGATGAAAATGTCGAATGAGACATTCGCTTTCCTCAAGCATCTAGAGGCACGATTAAAGCTACAGTATAGGTGATCGCAGAAGATCTCGGGAACCTGAAATAGAGAAACGTGCGTGTGTCTCGTGTTTCTGCATGCCATCTCTAGAGATCATTGATCTCACACACGCTTACAAATGCATCACTGTGTGCCATGCGCAAGAATCCAGTGTGTGCATCATATAACACACACCCTGCTGAAACCGCACATGCATCAAACGCTTCCAAATGGAGTAAAACTCATGCAAATCAGAGGTGAATCGCAAAAAAACACCAGCTTCACTCTGTTTTGAGCAGAAATGAGATTGGATGCAGTGTTTCTAGAGTATTTGATTGGTTGATGTGTTTGGCTTGATGACACATGGGGCAACTTTTTGAGCAATGTTGCTTGGGCACTTTCCCATTGAGAATGGGTAACAAATTTCTATCTGGATACTTTAGATCGGTCGTGGGCCCTGTGTCTCACCTGGTTGCTCAAAAAGTAGCCCCGTGTATCATCAGCCTCTTGCGCCAATCAGCAATAGATTTGTTTAAAGAAATTAATACTTTTATTATGCAAGGGTGCATTAAATTGATCAAAAGTGACAGTAAAGACATTTATAATGTTGCAGAAGATTTCTATTATAAATAAATGCTGTTCTTTTGAACTTTTTATTCATCAAGGAATCCTGGTTTCCTCAAAAATATTTGGCAGCACAACTGTTTTCAACATTGATGACAATCAGAAATGTTTCTGTCAGCATATTAGAATGATTTCTGAAGGATCATGTGACACTGAAGACTGGAGTAATGATGCTAATGATGCGAATAAATTGCTGAAAATTCAGCTTTTAAAATATAAAACAGTTGTTTAATATTTAATAATATTTTATAATGTTTTTTAAAAATAGAATTATTACAGACTTTTTAACTTTTGATAATGATGCTGAAAATTCAGCTGCGCATCACAGGAATAACTTATATTTTAATATATATATTCGCATAGAACATGGTTATTTTGAATTATAATAATATTTCACAATTGTATTTTTGATCAAATAAATGAAGCCTAGGTGAGCAAATGACTTCTTTCAAAAACATTTGAACACCCCTAACCTTTTAAAAAGCCATTGTATTTGCTGAAATAGTGAAAATAACTAGTTTTAAACATGATTTGTCATTAATTGTTGCATGTTTGTGAATCCTCAGGACTGTGAGAAGAGAACGCCGCTTCACGCTGCTGCTTACCTGGGCGACGCTGAGATCATAGAGCTGCTCGTCCTGTCAGGTATGAAGGGTCATTTACACCCGAAACACTCCAAATGAGCTGTGAGAACCCAAACCTCCAGTGTGGTGACTGAAATATCAGCCAGATTTATTAATCGATCTAAATTATGATGTAATCTGGGTTGGTGGATAAATCTACACTACCATTCAAAAGTTTGGAGTCGGTAAGATTTTTGGAATGTTTTTTAAAGTAAATTCTGCTCACCAATGCTGCATTTATTTGATACAGTAAAAACAGTAATATTATGAAATATTATTACTATTTAGAATAGCTGTTTTCTGTGTGAATATATTGTAAAATGTAATTTATTTCTGTGATCAAAGCTGGATTTTCAGCATCATTACTCCAGTCTTCAGTGTCACATGATCTTCAGAAATCATTCTAATATGCTGATTTGCTGCTCAACAAACATTTCTGATTATTATCAGTGTTGAAAACAGTTGTGCTGCTTCATATTTTTATGGAAACTGTGATACATTTTATTTTTCAGGATTCTTTGATGAATAGAAAGTTCAAAAGAACAGCATCTTTATTAACATTATAAATGTCTTTACTGTCACTTTTAACCAATTTAATGCATCCTTGCTGAATAAAAGTAGTAATTTCTTAAAAACAAATTATACTGACCCCAAACTTTTGAACGATAGTGCACAGCACTGAAACATCTATTTATTGTGTTTTCATCTATACAAAATATATCAATAATTTAAATGCAATGGTTTCTATTGCATTTAAATGATTGATATATTTTGTTACATAGCAACACCATGGCAACCACTAACAACAACACTGGCATTGTGTATATAAAATATGTAACAGAAGTGAGTTATATTGCAAATGATCTTTGAAAACTCATATTTGTTGAGCACTACACCAGTGACACACTGACAAAAGGCACACACATATGACGTCCTGAAAGGGCCATATGTACATGTGTAACGGAGGAGTTGTTGTCATTTATGACGGAGGAAAAGTAACAGGTGCTGCTGTATTTTAAGCCACAGATGTGATTACAGAGCGTTTTGGGGGTTTATTTTGAACTGGCTTACAGGAAACTCCACGGATCCTGCTTCAGCTGTGACATTATAAGTGTAATTCATTCATGCATAGCCTCTCTCTCTCTCTCTCAGGGGCGAGAGTGAATGCCAAAGATAATAAATGGCTCACTCCTCTTCATCGGGCCGTAGCGTCCTGCAGTGAGGTATGACACATCCTCCAGCGTCGGAAAAACAAATATAAACAAATGAAATGGCTTTCAAGCTCATTAATGTGATTGTGTGTTCAGGAAGCAGTCCAGGTGCTGTTGAAACACTCGGCGGATGTGAATGCACGGGATAAGAACTGGCAGATGCCGCTGCACGTGGCCGCGTCCCATAAAGCCGTGCGCTGCGCCGAGGCATTAGTCCCGTTGTTAAGCAACGTCAACGTGTCGGACCGCGCCGGACGTACGGCTCTACACCATGCAGCCTTCAGCGGACACCTGGAGGTCAGACGCTCAGTTTTCCACTGTCTACAGATCAGCAGATGCACAATATCTGCCCGTCCAAAATGTGACACGTTTGCATAGTATCCTGTTTGTCATAGAGTTTATGAGACCTGTTTACACCAGGGATTAAATGAAAAGCAAAATAAATGGCAGATAAAAGACCCGTTCACACCTAGAGCGAAATGAGAAACTCTGGTTGTGCTTTAATGCAAAATACAGAAAGCTATGTGATATAAATTTCATTCACATTAATAGTCATAGGGCCAGATTTACTAAACGGCAAATTACCGCGAGAGTGCAATTCCAAAAAAGTGCTAATGGGAGTGGAAATTTCTGCGGGTGATTTACTGACAGTGCACAAGTTAAAGAACACAGACGCAGCCACACTGTAAAACATTATTGTGATTTTAACAGTAAAAGACTGTAAAATGCTACAGTAAATACCTGTTAACTGGTTAACAGTAAGTTTTCATACTATATTCGGTGAATAAATGTAATTACATTTAATGTGATTCTACAGTAAAATACTGTAAAAAATACGGTTTTTAGAAGTGAAAAAGAAAAAGTCATTGTATAATTTA
>NW_015543492.1:35628-42888 GCF_001515605.1 Sinocyclocheilus anshuiensis
TTGTGTACATTAGGGTTTAATCTTACATCTAATGTTGTTAAATTAATGTTTATTGCATTATTTCAGTATCATGTGTGTCACCATGATGGGGTTTAGTGTTTGTGTGAATGACACTGTGCCCTCAGCTCGTAGAAAAGCTGTTTGTGGTGAACTTTGGTTCATCATGTGACTTTCTCATCACCAACAGTTTTTGGTGGTTATCAGTGCATTACAATGGTTCAAAACAGATGTTAACACTTCAATATGTTGGTTTATTAACATTACATCAGTTAATGAAATACGGTATTTTATTGTGAATTTAAGTCTGTAAAACCTAAAATGTTGCTACCATATTTTTTATGGTGAAGTTCTGGCAACCACAGCTGCCGGTATTTTACCGTAAATGTCACAGATTTTTTTTTACAGTGCAGATCATTTCCAGAATGACCAACACAATCTACCAAGAGCAGCGCAAATTACCACCTGCTTTAAGACATGCTTTTTTGGGAGCGTTAAATAATGGCGCAAATACCAGTAATTTGACGAGCGCAAACGTTAGTAAATCGCGTTGCGTGATTCATTTTGATACTCTCCTCCCAGAAATTTTGCGTTTGAAAGGGAAACTCCTACAAATGCATATTCAATAAGGTCAGGCGCAAAAATAACTGTGAAATGCGAATTCTTCACTGCGCGTCTGTAGTAAACCCTGACAGTATTTTTATTTTAACGCCAAAAGACGGTTTGTGCTGGCGCAAACTGTTAGTAAATCTGGCCTATAGTGAGAAACAGTCCAAAACCACTAGTTTGCATTTTCTAATAAATGTACAAATTACACTACTGTTCAAACTTTTCTTTTTTTTTTTAAGACATTAATACTGTTATCCAGCAAAGACGCATTAAATTGCTCAAAAGTGACAGTAAAGATATTTATAATGTTCCAAAGATTTCTATTTCAAATAAACGCTGTTCTTTTGAACTTTCTATTCATCAAAGAATCCTGAAAAATAAAATGTATCACAGTTTCCACAAAAATATAAAGCAGCACAACTGTTTTCAACATTGATAATAATCAGAAATGTTTCTTGAGCAGCAAATCAGCATATTAGAATGATTTCTGAAGATCACGTGACACTGAAGACTGGAGTAATGATGCTGAAAATTCAGCTTTGATCTCAGGAATAAATTAAATTTTAACAGATATTCACATAGAAAATGGTTATCTTAAATTGTAGTAATATTTCACAAAATTACTGTTTTTACTGTATTTTTTATCAAATAAATGCAGCCTTAGTGAGCAGAAGAGACTTCATTCAAAAACATTAAAATATCTTACCAACCCCAAATTTTTAAATGATAGTGTATGTTTATATTTGAACTCCCCAAACAAATAGAAACCATCTTAAAAGTCATGTGATCCACAACTAGTTGACACGTCCTTAAAGCATTTTTAGTTGTAGAACTAATAGGTTAGTTGGAACAACCTTTGCTTGCCATATCACTTCTGTTTGCTCTACTTGTTCGCTGTGTCTTTCATATCTTTTTCTTTCTGCTTGGAAATCAACAAATCCAACAGATTGAGGTCTGTCTAGAATGCTGCTGGCAGATACATGACCCAGAAGCTGATATATTATTGATCAGTGAGGTGTTTTTTTTATCTAGCACACGAGGGGAAAAAGACCAGCTCTCCAAGCAAAGTCAAATAACAATAAATAACAAAGATTGCCTTAAAATACAGTATGCTAGATAAGCCTTGTGGATGTTTAATCAGTTTAAGCCGTCTTGCAGTCCTGTTGAAAGTGTGCTGAGGTCCTCTAGACTAGATCTAAATAAATAAAACATCTAGTTTAGTATTCTTTGGTTTCTGTGTCATTGCAGATGGTTCAGTTGCTGGTGTCCAGAGGTGCAAACATTAATGCATTTGATAAGAAGGACAGACGAGCCGTTCACTGGGCCGCATACATGGGTAAGACGTCAACATTACCATCAGGATGAACAGAAAACATGTTTCCATTAGCCTCAGATCAGTGTAGAGCAGACGGGTGCCTTCAAATGCACTCACCGTCTCTGTCTCTGTCTCAGGTCATCTGGAGGTGATGAAGTTGCTGGTGTCTCACGGCGCTGAGGTTTGCTGTAAGGATAAGAAATCATACAGTCCTCTTCACGCCGCTGCCTCCAGTGGAATGATCAACGTCGTCAAATACCTGCTCAATCTGGGCGTTGATGTAAGTAAGCCCCGCCCACACCATGCATACAGCTCCGCCCCTTGGTCGCCACGTGAACCATGATTGATTTATGTAGAGAGCACATGCTGTACGTTACCTGCTGATGCTCTCATTCAGTTGATTACTTCATTGACTTTACAAAATCACAATATGTCAATGTTTTTTAAATTGTATAATTTGATATGTAATGTATAGCCAAATCTACAAAAGTTTAAATTAATATCCCAACACACATGCAAACATTCATAGAATATTGTTATACCCCATTTTTCTTTACTTATAAAATAATTTAAATCATATAATGTTCAGTTTTAACAGGATGTATGTTTATCATTAATATTTTATACATCAAACAGAAAGATGCTATATTATATTATATTATCCAGGACTATATTAAATATATTATACTGTATTATTGGCTTTGAAGAACTGCTTATGACTGTATTTACATAATAATTAATCAACATTTAATAATCTACACCAAGGCATTTATTTTATTAAAATTAAACCGTAAAACTGTGAAATATTATTGCAATTTAAAAGAACTGTTTTCTATTTGAATATACTTTAACCTGTAATTTATTGCTGTGATCTAATCTGAATTTTCAGCATCATTACTCCAGTCTTCAGTGTCACATGATTCTTCAGCAGCTTTTATTAAATATTATTATATTGTATTATTGGCATTGAAAAACGGTGTAATTATGGCTGTATTCACATGGCTTAGATTGAATTTGACATGACATCATAATTACTAAAATCCGTACTGTACACAGTCAGCTGAACAAAAAATAAGAGCAATTAACCACATGATCTTGTCTCTGTCTTCAGATTAAGGAGCCGAATGCGTATGGAAACTCTGCTCTGCACCTGGCGTGTTTTAACGGGCAGGACGTGGTGGTGAATGAGCTGATGGAAGCAGGCGCTGATGTCAATCAGGTGAATGAGAAGGGCTTCTCCCCGCTGCACTTCACCGCCGCGTCGCGCCAGGGGGCGCTCTGTCTCGAGCTGCTCATCGCCAACAAAGCCAACATCAACAGCAAGGTCAAAACACACACCACCTCTCGTCTTCTACATCACAATATGTCAGTTAATGACTTTAAAGTGCCCCTGTTATGCCATTTTTAAGGTTGCTAATATTGTTTTAGGAGTCTCCTAAAACCGGTTTACATGCATGCAAGGTCAAAAAACACATTAGTTTTCTCAAAAAATAGATTTAATTTTACCTAATTTCTAAATGATTCGTAAACGACTCGTGCGAAGCAGTTCAAAGAATCAGTCTCTCTAAACCCCTCCTTTCCGTGAGCCCTCACTGCTGTGATTGGTCAGATGATTGGTCCTTTGTGATTGGTCCAGAGCCGCAGAGAGATTGGCTCTGGATTGGTCTACCGCATACAGCACGTGTCAGAAACGAAACGCCCATTGCCATGACCGAATGTAACAGCCCTGGAGACTTGTCAATACATAGAAAAGATAGTATCGATTGTACCTTACCAATTCGAGCCGGAGTCAGATGATGAAACGGTAGAACTGGCTGATCGACAAGGTACTGTTTGTGGTCGAGCAAGTTGGCGACGTAGAACGCGGGCGGACATTTTGCAAATGTGGTACTTCGTGACGTAGAGCCGTAACAGAATAAGATTCGAATTCCTGACGACTCGTTTAGGCGATTGCAAGCCGACTCTTTGTTTTTTTTTTGTTTTGTTTTGTTTTTTTTGATAGACGATAACTTTATTTATCGTGCACTGTCGGCTTCACAACTTTGCAGATAGTTTATGTTCACATACAGCTACATGACACACTGCATGAAAGGTAATATTGGAAAAGGCATAATAGGGGCACTTTAAATTGTATTATGTATAGCCAAAGCTGCAAATGTTTAAATTAAATGCCTTACACAAGTTACTACACACAAACATTCATAAAATTCAGATTATAGCTTGTTATAGCTTGCCTTTCTTAAATTATAATTATAATTAAGAATTTGAATCATATATGACCAGTTGCAAAAAAATATATATATATATTATTATTATTTATTTGTTTTATTATTTTAGTCATCCAACTTTTTATAATATAATATCCAGCAGACTATATTAAATATATTGTATTGTATTATTGCCATTGAATAACTGTGTAATTATGTACATTAGCTGCATTATTAATTATTAATCTTCTCCAAGGCTGCATTTATTTGATCAAAAATACAGTAGAAACTGTAATATTGTGAAATATTATTACAGTTTAAAATCAATGTTTTCGGTTTCAATATACAGTATTGCATCAACCGCAACATCACTGACTTTTCTGATTTTTTTTTTTAATTATTTTTTGATGGACAGTTCTTATTACTTCAGTTTAACATGAACATGTCTTTGTAAACTTTAAATTAAAATTGTAAAAAATGGCTCATGAGAGCAGAGCAAAATGAGAAAGTCTGGTTGTTTACATGCTTTAATGCAAATTACAGAAAGCCACCTGATAATATAAATTTCACTGATGTTAATACTGTGATACCGTCCAAAACAACTAGTTAAATCTTATATTTTGCATTTTTCTAACAATTTTATAAATTGCATTACTGTTCAAAATTTTGGGGTTAGTAAGACTTTTGTTCTTTTTTAAAGATATTTATTACAACATATACTGATAAATTGAACATTCACTTCAGTGGGATGAGAGACTGGATTCTTTCAACTGATTTCCTATTGAACTGTCAGCAACTGAACTGCAGTGCTTAAACTATTTCAAATATAGTCGATTAAGCTCCAAACTCGATCATAATGCACAATGTTTCCATCTGACATGTATTTTGAGCTGCAGCTCGTCATATTAATGGAGTGTTTTCACTATTAGCTCACCTGAATATGTTCTAGATTTGTGTTGGATGTTATCTTTGGAATGGAAATACTGATATTTTATTTGTAAACATCATACTTTTTCCGCTTATTTCATTTAATGTCATAAACTAGCGAGCTAAGCCAGTAGTAGTGCCGACAGTGTCGTGTAAAACATGACTGAATTCACAACAGCTATTTTAGATTGTAGTAATATTTCACAGTTTTTACTGTGGTTTTGATCAAATCAATGCAGTCTTGGTGAGCAGAAGAGACTTCTTTCAATAGCTGAATGTGTTCATCCCTTGTCCAGAGTAAAGATGGTAAAACTCCTCTCCACATGGCAGCCATTCACGGGCGATACTCCAGATCGCAGGCCATCATTCAGAACGGTAAGTGTGTTATTCCGTCTGTTTCTTGTTGGTCTTCCTCTGCTGTTTCTCCTCATCCTCTCTTTCCTCATCTGTAGGCGCAGAGCTCGACAGCGAGGATGAGAACGGAAACTCTCCGCTTCATATAGCGGCTCGTTACGGTCACGAGCTGCTCATCAACACTCTCATAACCAACGGTGCGGACACGGCAAAGTGAGTGACAGGATGTGTGTTTACAGTTACACATAATTCATGAGCTCACGCTGATCATGTGGCTGTGACTCCGCCTCTGTAGGCGGGGCATCCACGGAATGTTCCCGCTGCATCTGGCGGCGCTGAGCGGATTTTCAGACTGCTGCCGGAAACTGCTCTTCTCAGGTGAATCACATTAATGGTGAAGATTTATGGTGTTTATAACAGCAGTTAAAATTGATTTCTGTGCATGAAACTTATTTTTCCCTCTCTCAGGGAAGTGCCTTGGGCTTTTAACTGGTCTTGCTAATGGATATCTGTTGGTTCAGGTTTTGACGTCGACACGCCGGATGACTTTGGCAGGACGTGTTTGCATGCGGCCGCTGCAGGAGGGTGAGTCACAGTGCTGCTGCTCTCTGATTGGCTCATCAGCGCCCCCTGTGGCCTGGATGATCTGTTGTCCTGATCACGCGACCATCTCTCCTTCTTTTCTTCAGGAATCTGGAGTGTTTAAATCTGTTGCTCAACACGGGTGCGGACTTTAATAGGAAAGACAGATTTGGGAGGTGAGTTACAGAATTGATCATCAAAGCTAAATTAACTTCAGAATCAAAATATACTCTACCGTTCTAATGTTTGGTGTTGGTACGATTTTTTTTAATGTTTTTGAGTCTCTTGTGCTCACCAAGGCTGCATTTATTTGATCAGAAATACAGTAAAAAATAGTAAAGTTGTAAAAATATTATATCATTTAAAATAACTGTATTCTATGTGAATATATAGTAAAATGTAATTTATTTCTGTGATGAAAGCTGAATTTTCAGCATCATTACTCCAGTCTTCAGTGTCACATGATCCTTCGGAAATCATTCTAATATGCTGATTTGCTGCTCAAGAAACATTTCTGATTATTATTGATGTTGAAAACATTTGTGCTGCCCAATATTTTTGTGGAAACTGTGATACTTTAGATTTTTAAAACAAATTCTCATTAATGTTATGTGTCCACATATTTTACTTTTTGATACTGTTATAAATAGTACAATATTATAAAAAATATTGTGCACACACACAATATTTATTAATATTTTTACTTTGAATAGTCATTTTACAGAGCCAGTTAAGACAAAAACAGTGATGAAAATTAAAGCAGCGACCAACCAAAAAGTATAGCGTAATAAATATACATACATGTATGTATGTATATATATGTGTGTGTGTGTGTGTGTGTGTGTGTGTGTGTGTGTATATATATATATATATATATATATATATCATTTACAATTTAATTCATTATTTTATTAACATTATGCAAATTCAACTGTAAAATATATTAATAATACATTTTCATTTAATTTGTAATTAATATATGTAATACATTTATAATAATATAATTTATGTATTATTTTATAGTTTATATTATATATTATAATATTATATGAGCAATATCACTCGAGCACGAGAGTGATACCGGCTCTATATCAGCATGGCTGTGATTAGGCCAGAGGCACGAGGCCGGAGGCAATCACAGCCGCTGATATAGAGCCGGTATCGCTCGAGTACAAGAGTGATATTGCGTTTATACAACAGTTAAACGGAACATGTGTGTAATTAAACAAGAAACAACGGAGTGCCTAATAAAACCCTCTTTTGTGTGGA
>NW_015543492.1:43305-44172 GCF_001515605.1 Sinocyclocheilus anshuiensis
TATATAAAATTCGTTTGTTTTTTTGAAATGTGACCCAGTCATTTTGTTGACAGGCTCCACACTTGCAGTCAGCTGTTGTCATTAAAGCATGCTGGGATGTGTATTTTCCTACAGATTTCCAGCACAGATACTGATAGAGCTGCAGTGATCAAGCAGCATTACAGGAATCCTGCAGCAGGGATATGGTTACGATTTATCTCTGTCTCTGTCTCTCTCAGGACGGCGCTGCATTACGCTGCTGCTAACTGTAACTATCAGTGTGTGTTTGCTCTGGTGGGCTCCGGGGCCAGTGTGAACGAGCGGGACATCAGGGGCTGCGGTCCTCTGCACTACACCGCTGCCGCAGACTCAGACGGCAAGTGAGTGACAGAGAGATGAACACAAACACACTGCCGTTCAGCACACTGGACATTCAAGGTCATGTTGAGTGCATTGCATTGTGGGATACAGTATTTTCAGTAGTGTGCAGCACATACTGTATCAGCAAACATAGTAGGTCATGCGGGTGTTTCAGGCATATATCAAATGTTTATTGTGCACAGATACTACATAGTAATTTATTTTACAAATATTTATTAGAGTGTATTAGTGCCCGCCAAATGTTTCAGCGGCGTTGGTTCTGGGAGTATTTTTTCCATTAAATTTTTTCCCAAAGGGATTTTTTAAAAACTTTGTTAAAATGTTATAAGCCACGAACCGAACAACCAGCTACATGGTAAAATATAAATTTTATTTGAAGTGAAGTATTTGAAAAACAGACAAAGATACAAGACTGTGTACTTACAGACAATCCCATGAGCCATTGTGAATGACATAATCAAATTTAAAATTATTGTGAATTATAAAACTATTCATTTTAAGTTGTTG
>NW_015543492.1:44375-46715 GCF_001515605.1 Sinocyclocheilus anshuiensis
TATATATATATATAAAATCATTTTCATTAAGTGAAATTAAGCTGAAATAAAATATAAATATTATTTGAAAAACTTGAAAATTGAAATAAAATACTGAAATAAAATATAAACTAAATAACAAGTAAAAATCATTTGTTCACTGTGACTCTGGTGGAATTTTCTGCACAGCATCATGGGTAATGTAGTTTTTCACCACATTCAACTTGTTAAACACGATTATTTTAAAAATAAGTTGACATAATGTGAGCTGACTTCACAAAAACATACCATCAATTAACAACCTCAGAGCTCACAGTGTATCTGCCTTTACAGTTTTGGGTTATTGTCAAAAATCAATTTCTGTTAAGAGTGTTGTGTATTGCATCAGTGTTATTGTTAACTAAAACTATGAAAAAGCAGTTTCTTTAAGTGAAATAAAGCTGAACTAAAATATAAATATTAGATGAAAATTAAAAAAAAAAAAAAAAACTTAAAAATTAGAAATGCTGCCTTTTCAATTAACTGAAATGAATAAATTTAAGTTGACATACTAAAATGACTCAAATTCAAACTAAAATAAAAACCAAAAAAACTATTTGCTTGCAACGACTCTGATTGGTGGCATTTTTTGAACAGCATCATGGGTAATGTAGTTTTTCACTAAGAATTCTGCTGTTAAAGGGGTCATATGATGCGATTTCAATTTTTCCTTTGTGTGTTACAAGCTCTTGGTGCATAAAGAAGATCTGTAAAGTTGCAAAGACTAAAGTCTCAAATCCAAAGAGATATTCTTTATAAAAGTTAAGAGTCAACCACGCCTACCTAAAACGGCTCGTTCTAACACGCCCCACATGTCTACGTCACGATGTGGGAAGATTTGCATAACGCCGCCCAAATGTTCATGCAAAGAAAGAAGGCGTAACTTATTCTCGCTGTAGTATTGTTGTTGCCGCTGAAGCCATGTCGTGAAGGCTCTGTGTGTTTCGTTGTGAAAGCGAAACTACTTTGTTTGGCCTTCCAAAAGAGGACGCTATCCGCTTCGTCATGCCTAGAGCTGATCCGTGCTGGTCGCTGAGGAAATACATCAACTTCGCGCTGTCGATCTCCGGACCGGCTTTCACCGTGGGCCCGCCGGACGCTCCTTCGTCGAATCCGCCGGCCACGCCGTTTCTTAAGCCCGCCGCCTCTGCTCACTCAAGCCCTCCGGCCATTCCTCACTCTAGGCCGCCGTGTGTGACGCCGTGTGTTTTGTTGTGAAAGCGAAACTACTTTGTCTGGCCTTCCAAAAGAGGACACGACTACAAATCAGTGGTTAAGTTGTATTTACAACACTGTTCCAGAACACTTCAACCCAAATATTCAGATGTGTGCAACACATTTCATGGAGGACCGTTTCCTGATCCTGGGAGAGTATGTTCTTTTTAGCAACATCATATGACCCCTTTAAACATAAGTTGAAATAATGCAAACTGGTGGCTTTAACAAACATTAACATCATCTGAGTTATGATTTAACTATGGAGAAAATGAATGAGTTTTTACTTGCAGACCCCGTCTGTTCACTCTGTTCTGAACAGTGTGTGTTTGACTCATTGATCTGATCTCTGTCAGGTGTCTGGAGTATCTGTTGAGGAATGATGCGAATCCAGCTCTCAGGGATAAAGACGGATACAGCGCCGTTCACTACGCCTCAGCGTATGGCCACCGAGTGTGTCTGGAGCTGGTTAGTGTGTCACTAACACACACACACACACTGTGAGCTTCAAACACTTCTCACTGCTGCTTTGTGTTTAGCATTTATCTTTGTGTTTTATTTTGCAGATCGCCAATGAAATGCCGTTAGACGTGGTGAGTTGAAATCTGTATTTCTATTTGAATAGACCTTTACAATAAAAAATCTGTGCAATGCTGCCTTCTAACGGACACAAAGTCAACATGAAATCACAAATCAGCCCTCTACTGTACTAAGAAATGTTTCTGGTCTTATTCTGCTTGATTCATCAGTGCATGTAGAAAAACATTTCCAAAATCTTTCATAATCCATCAAACTGTAATAACTTTTTCCGCCTCTACCAAGTTTGTTAGGGTGAAAAAAATACTATTAATGAATAATAGCAACATTTCATGATCCAATCAAAACTTTATCAATAAAATCAAGTCCAATGTTCAGTTTTTCTGAATACTGAATAACTCTAACACGCAGTGCCATTTCATGTTCTCAGCATGAACTAAATGTTTTTTTTTTCACCGCATTCCTCTGATATTAAACTAATTTAAAGTGTGTATAAATTCATAAAGCCATGAGTTGTATGTGTGTGTATTTTCAGCTGATGGACACGTCTGCATCAAGCATCCTACACGA
>NW_015543492.1:46906-55394 GCF_001515605.1 Sinocyclocheilus anshuiensis
ATCAGCCCTTTACACCTAGCCGTGAGTTAAAGCTCCAGATCTCAGGCTCTGTACATTAATAATGCAATAGTAATATTATTATTATATTTTATTATATAATATTAGATAGTAGTGAACATTAAACAGTGAAAAACTATGCATTGCATAAGTGTTGTTGTTAATAACTAAACTGTTAATAATTGTTTTTGGTAATTGAAATAAAGCTGAAATAAAAAAAAAAGAAAATGTATATATTTTTATATTATATTTACATTTTTCATCTTTATACACATATTTTGTTTTATTTCAGATTTATATCAATTACTGATTTTTAATAATTATCAATAATAACACAGACTCAATAGTTTTTCATTATTTAATGCTGAATTGAATGCTGTTACTAAAACTCAAACTGAAATAAAAACTCAAGTTACATAGAAGTATTAAAAACTTAATAAAATGACAAAAGCACATAACAAAATTAATAAACCTTAAACTTTAATACAAGAAGTGATATCTGAAAATGAAAGCATATGAATGCATATAAATAATGCTAAATGAGCGTTTTACAGTGTTTTGAAAAAAGGCACCCATGTTCATTCATTAATTAAATGTAATATTAATAATAATCACAATAAACAAGTCTTCAGCCAAATAATATGGTTTACTAGTCCAGTTTAGGTTCAGCTTCAGTCAAGGATCAGCTTCAGTGCTTTAAAATGTGGCTCATCCAGTCAGATTGTAGATTTGGAATCTGATTTTTATTAATATTTTTATATGTTGGGTATAATAATGTCATTTGAAAACTGAAGTTGGTGTGTGTGTGTGTGTGTGTGTGTGTGTGTGTGTTTTTCCAGGCGTATCACGGTCACCATCACGCTCTGGAGGTTCTGGTGCAGTCTCTGCTGGATCTGGACGTGAGGACGCCGCAGGGTCACACGGCTCTGAGTCTGGTGGCGTTTAAGGGTCATGTGGAGTGTGTGGATATTCTGATCAGTCGGGGCGCGTCCATGATGATGAAGGACTACACACACAAGAGGAGCGCCGTACACTTCGCAGGTCAACAACACACACATACACACTCAAGAGGAACGCCGTACACTCCGCAGGTCAACAACACACACACACACACAAGAGGAGCACCGTACATTCCGCAGGTCAACAACACACACACACAAGAGGAGCGCCGTACACTCTGCAGGTCAAGAACACACACACACACACACGAGGAGCGCCGTACACCCCGCAGGTCAACGACACACACACACACACACACTCTCTCTCTCACACACACACACACACACTCTCTCTCTCACACACACACACACACACTCTCTCTCTCACACACACACACACACACTCTCTCTCTCACACACACACACACACACTCTCTCTCTCACACACACACACACACACTCTCTCTCTCACACACACACACACACACTCTCTCTCTCACACACACACACACACACTCTCTCTCTCACACACACACACACACACTCTCTCTCTCACACACACACACACACACTCTCTCTCTCACACACACACACACACACTCTCTCTCTCACACACACACACACACACTCTCTCTCTCACACACACACACACACACTCTCTCTCTCACACACACACACACACACTCTCTCTCTCACACACACACACACACACTCTCTCTCTCACACACACACACACACACTCTCTCTCTCACACACACACACACACACTCTCTCTCTCACACACACACACACACACTCTCTCTCTCACACACACACACACACACTCTCTCTCTCACACACACACACACACACTCTCTCTCTCACACACACACACACACACTCTCTCTCTCACACACACACACACACACTCTCTCTCTCACACACACACACACACACTCTCTCTCTCACACACACACACACACACTCTCTCTCTCACACACACACACACACACTCTCTCTCTCACACACACACACACACACTCTCTCTCTCACACACACACACACACACTCTCTCTCTCACACACACACACACACACTCTCTCTCTCACACACACACACACACACTCTCTCTCTCACACACACACACACACACTCTCTCTCTCACACACACACACACACACTCTCTCTCTCACACACACACACACACACTCTCTCTCTCACACACACACACACACACTCTCTCTCTCACACACACACACACACACTCTCTCTCTCACACACACACACACACACTCTCTCTCTCACACACACACACACACACTCTCTCTCTCACACACACACACACACACTCTCTCTCTCACACACACACACACACACTCTCTCTCTCACACACACACACACACACTCTCTCTCTCACACACACACACACACACTCTCTCTCTCACACACACACACACACACTCTCTCTCTCACACACACACACACACACTCTCTCTCTCACACACACACACACACACTCTCTCTCTCACACACACACACACACACTCTCTCTCTCACACACACACACACACACTCTCTCTCTCACACACACACACACACACTCTCTCTCTCACACACACACACACACACTCTCTCTCTCACACACACACACACACACTCTCTCTCTCACACACACACACACACACTCTCTCTCTCACACACACACACACACACTCTCTCTCTCACACACACACACACACACTCTCTCTCTCACACACACACACACACACTCTCTCTCTCACACACACACACACACACTCTCTCTCTCACACACACACACACACACTCTCTCTCTCACACACACACACACACACTCTCTCTCTCACACACACACACACACACTCTCTCTCTCACACACACACACACACACTCTCTCTCTCACACACACACACACACACTCTCTCTCTCACACACACACACACACACTCTCTCTCTCACACACACACACACACACTCTCTCTCTCACACACACACACACACACTCTCTCTCTCACACACACACACACACACTCTCTCTCTCACACACACACACACACACTCTCTCTCTCACACACACACACACACACTCTCTCTCTCACACACACACACACACACTCTCTCTCTCACACACACACACACACACTCTCTCTCTCACACACACACACACACACTCTCTCTCTCACACACACACACACACACTCTCTCTCTCACACACACACACACACACTCTCTCTCTCACACACACACACACACACTCTCTCTCTCACACACACACACACACACTCTCTCTCTCACACACACACACACACACTCTCTCTCTCACACACACACACACACACTCTCTCTCTCACACACACACACACACACTCTCTCTCTCACACACACACACACACACTCTCTCTCTCACACACACACACACACACTCTCTCTCTCACACACACACACACACACTCTCTCTCTCACACACACACACACACACTCTCTCTCTCACACACACACACACACACTCTCTCTCTCACACACACACACACACACTCTCTCTCTCACACACACACACACACACTCTCTCTCTCACACACACACACACACACTCTCTCTCTCACACACACACACACACACTCTCTCTCTCACACACACACACACACACTCTCTCTCTCACACACACACACACACACTCTCTCTCTCACACACACACACACACACTCTCTCTCTCACACACACACACACACACTCTCTCTCTCACACACACACACACACACTCTCTCTCTCACACACACACACACACACTCTCTCTCTCACACACACACACACACACTCTCTCTCTCACACACACACACACACACTCTCTCTCTCACACACACACACACACACTCTCTCTCTCACACACACACACACACACTCTCTCTCTCACACACACACACACACACTCTCTCTCTCACACACACACACACACACTCTCTCTCTCACACACACACACACACACTCTCTCTCTCACACACACACACACACACTCTCTCTCTCACACACACACACACACACTCTCTCTCTCACACACACACACACACACTCTCTCTCTCACACACACACACACACACTCTCTCTCTCACACACACACACACACACTCTCTCTCTCACACACACACACACACACTCTCTCTCTCACACACACACACACACACTCAAGAGGAGCGCCGTACACCCCGCAGGTCAACAACACACACACACACAAGAGGAGCACCGTACACTCCGCAGGTCAACAACACACACACAAGAGGAGCGCCGTACACTCCGCAGGTCAACAACTCACACACACAAGAGGGGTGCCGTACACACCGCAGGTCAACAACTCACACACACAAGAGGGGTGCCGTACACACCGCAGGTCAACAACTCACACACACAAGAGGGGTGCCGTACACACCGCAGGTCAACAACTCACACACACAAGAGGGGTGCCGTACACACCGCAGGTCAACAACTCACACACACAAGAGGGGTGCCGTACACACCGCAGGTCAACAACTCACACACACAAGAGGGGTGCCGTACACACCGCAGGTCAACAACTCACACACACAAGAGGGGTGCCGTACACACCGCAGGTCAACAACTCACACACACAAGAGGGGTGCCGTACACACCGCAGGTCAACAACTCACACACACAAGAGGGGTGCCGTACACACCGCAGGTCAACAACTCACACACACAAGAGGGGTGCCGTACACACCGCAGGTCAACAACTCACACACACAAGAGGGGTGCCGTACACACCGCAGGTCAACAACTCACACACACAAGAGGGGTGCCGTACACACCGCAGGTCAACAACTCACACACACAAGAGGGGTGCCGTACACACCGCAGGTCAACAACTCACACACACAAGAGGGGTGCCGTACACACCGCAGGTCAACAACTCACACACACAAGAGGGGTGCCGTACACACCGCAGGTCAACAACTCACACACACAAGAGGGGTGCCGTACACACCGCAGGTCAACAACTCACACACACAAGAGGGGTGCCGTACACACCGCAGGTCAACAACTCACACACACAAGAGGGGTGCCGTACACACCGCAGGTCAACAACTCACACACACAAGAGGGGTGCCGTACACACCGCAGGTCAACAACTCACACACACAAGAGGGGTGCCGTACACACCGCAGGTCAACAACTCACACACACAAGAGGGGTGCCGTACACACCGCAGGTCAACAACTCACACACACAAGAGGGGTGCCGTACACACCGCAGGTCAACAACTCACACACACAAGAGGGGTGCCGTACACACCGCAGGTCAACAACTCACACACACAAGAGGGGTGCCGTACACACCGCAGGTCAACAACTCACACACACAAGAGGGGTGCCGTACACACCGCAGGTCAACAACTCACACACACAAGAGGGGTGCCGTACACACCGCAGGTCAACAACTCACACACACAAGAGGGGTGCCGTACACACCGCAGGTCAACAACTCACACACACAAGAGGGGTGCCGTACACACCGCAGGTCAACAACTCACACACACAAGAGGGGTGCCGTACACACCGCAGGTCAACAACTCACACACACAAGAGGGGTGCCGTACACACCGCAGGTCAACAACTCACACACACAAGAGGGGTGCCGTACACACCGCAGGTCAACAACTCACACACACAAGAGGGGTGCCGTACACACCGCAGGTCAACAACTCACACACACAAGAGGGGTGCCGTACACACCGCAGGTCAACAACTCACACACACAAGAGGGGTGCCGTACACACCGCAGGTCAACAACTCACACACACAAGAGGGGTGCCGTACACACCGCAGGTCAACAACTCACACACACAAGAGGAGCGCCGTACACTCCGCAGGTCAACAACACACACACACACACACACAAGAGGAGCGCCATACATCCCGCAGGTCAACAACACACACACACGTTAAAAACATCAGACAAAAATCTCAGCTTTAGACGGCTTGAACACCTCATGCATGTTGTGCACAATTTACTGGCTTTACTAGTTGCTGAATTTGATACATCTTCCAGGTTATCCCCATCAAATTTATTATAAATGTTCAGGTTTGTTTGAGGCACTTAGTAGCTAATAAGATTTCCTTCAGCACACCTTCATGTTCTCAGTAATACATTATCATTGTTGACAAGTTAAGATTTTTAAAATGTTTTTAAAAGAAGTCTCTTCTGCTCATCAAGGCTGCATTTATTTGTTAAAAAATACAGTAAAAACTGTAATACTGTTTTGTGAAATATTATTACAATTTTAAATAGTTTTCTATGTGAATATCTGTTAAAATGTAATTTATTGTTGTGATCAAAGCTGAATTTTCAGCATCATTACTCCAGTCTTCAGTGTCAGATGATCTTCAGAAATCATTTTAATATGCTGATTTGTTGCTCAATAAACATTTCTGATTATTATCAATGTTGCAAACCGTTGTGCTGCTCAATATTTTTGTGGAAAACTGTGATGCATTTTATTTTTCGGTATTCACAGATGAACAGAAAGTTAAAAAGAACAGCATTTATTTGAAATAGAATGTTTTGTTCTATTATTAATGTTTTTACTGTAACTTTTAGTCAATTTAATGTATCTTTAATGAATTTCTTTCAGAAATGAAAAAAATCTTACTGACCTCAAACTGTTTTGCATACCCAATTTAACATTTACTTGCATATAAATGTCATGCAAAAATGCTTGATCACTTTACGTGTCAATCATATCGTGTCCTTCTGTCTAAATGGCCAGTTTTAGGTCAAAATAAGCTGGTTTTATAATGCTTGTCTTGCATAGCACACACAAGATGGTTATATGAGATAAGTGAGGTCAGATGGGATGATTTTATTGTGTATTTTTGTGTCCGTCTGTCCGTCTGCAGCCATGAATGGTCACTCTGAGTGTCTGCGTCTGCTCATCCACAACACCGACCAGCAAACGGCCGTCAACATCCGTGATGGGAAGGGACAGTGAGTTTCAGGACTTCTCTATCTCAGATATATGGTTGAATGATTGTGGGATTGTTGATCTGATTGTGTGTGTGTGTGTGCGTGCGTGCGTGCGTGCGTGCGTGCGTGCGTGCGTGCGTGCGTGTGTGTGTGTGCGTGCGTGTGTGTCTGTGTGGTCAGGACTCCTCTGATGTTGGCAGTTCTGGGTGGACACACAGATTGTGTGTATCTTCTGTTGAGTGAAGGAGCCAGTGTGGAGGCCAGAGATAAATGGGCCAGGGCGGCCCTCCACCGCGGGGTCAGTCACACACACACACACACACACACACACACACACAGACCTTCATCTGCCTTCATTTTCAATTCTGGTTTATTCTCATTTATTGTCATTTACAAAATCATTTTTAAATTTTATATAATAAATATAGTAAAGTAAATAAATAAAAAAACATTGTTTGATATTTTAGTAATGGAATAATGGAAGTAAACTAGGCCATGTGCTTTGAGGGTTTAAAATAAAAAAATATAATAATATTAATTTGCAGCTTGTTACAGAACTGGGTTATTTCTGTTGCAGTGTTTATTTTATTCTTCTTTAAAATAAATCTCAATTTAATGGCAATACTACTTTTCTCAGTAGATGAACATAAGCCTTACAGATGTCATTAATTTCAGAAGATTTCCCTGTATGCTAACACTAACAGTGTTTTCTGGTATCCTTGTGTGTGTTAAGTGAAAGTTACTGGGCTTATTCAACTTTATTTATCAGTTTTGTGTGGTCAGGACAGAGGCTGAAATATTGGGTTAGTTAGTGATTATCTTACTC
The DNA here is from genome assembly GCF_001515605.1 of Sinocyclocheilus anshuiensis. NCBI lineage: Eukaryota > Metazoa > Chordata > Actinopteri > Cypriniformes > Cyprinidae > Sinocyclocheilus > Sinocyclocheilus anshuiensis. Next base: position 54,637 of record NW_015543492.1, read on the forward strand.
TAATCACATTGTAACACGTGTTTTCATCTTTTCTATATACTTTCAGAACAATATGTTTGTTTATTCATTCATTTAGGTTCATTTTAATTGTTATTTATTTAACAAAAACTGAAGGATGATTTGAAATTATTTTCTTTGGTCATTCATATTATGCCACAAATGTTGCTTACAAACTTGTTCTGAATCTGGAACAGCTTTCTTTCTTTCTTTCTTTCCTTATTTTTATTTATTTATTTATTGAATAAAAACCGAATTCCAAAATTAGTTTCAATTATTTTCTTTGGTTATCCATGTTATGCCACAAATGCTGATTACAGATTTATTCTGAACTTGGAACAGTATGTTGTTTGTTTATTTATTTATTTATATTTTAATTGTGTAATTTTTTTTTACATTATTATTTTATTTTAAATTTTTATGTATGTTTTTAATTTTATTTATTTTTAAGTTTTATTTTTAGTTTATTTTTATTTATTTATTTAACAAAAACAGGGATGAGGTAAAAAAAAAAAAATAATTATTTGGTAATCTATTTTATGTCACATGCTGCCAGCAGACTTGAAACATTCATTTAAAGTTGTTCAGAGTCGTCTTAAAGGGGTCATATGATGCGATTTCAATTTCTCCTTTCTCTTTGGAGTGTTACAAGCTCTTGGTGCATAAAGAAGATCTGTAAAGTTGCAAAGACTAAAGTCTCAAATCCAAAGAGATATTCTTTATAAAAGTTAAGAGTCAACCACGCCTACCTAAAACGGCTC
>NW_015543492.1:55464-56793 GCF_001515605.1 Sinocyclocheilus anshuiensis
TATTCTTTATAAAAGTTAAGACTTGTCCATGCCCTCCTAAAACGCCTCGTTCTAACACACCCCCACATGTCTGCGTCACTATGTGGAAATATTAGCATAATGCCGCCCAAATGTGCACGCAAAGAAAGAAGGTTTCAGGAACAGCAGTAGTGTTGATGCAGCCAAGTGCTTCAAAGCAGAAGCACTTTATTTGGCCTTCCGGAAGTAGATGCAATTAGGAATCATTGGTTAAGATTTATTTACAACAGAACAGCACAACCCAGATGTTCGAATTTGTGCAACGCATTTTATGGACGACAGTTTTTTTTAGCCTAGAAGAGTACAAGGCTGGCTGTGCACAAAGGCTATTTCTAAAAAAAAAAAAAAAAAGGGTCAATTCTGACTTTAATAATGATCTTTAAAATAGCATCATATGACCCCTTTAAACTAAAAGCATGTTTGTGTCGGTGTGTGTAAATCACTCACTCTCTCTCTCTCTCTCTCTCTCTCTCTCTCTCTCTCTCTCTCTCTCTCTGTGTGTGTGTGTGTGTGTGTGTGTGTGTGTGTGTGTGTGTGTGTTTGTCACAGGCAGTGATGGGTCAGGAGGCGTGTGTGGAGGCACTGTTGCAGCATGGCTCCAGTCTGCTGGTTCAGGACAGTAGAGGGCGTTCTCCTGTGCACCTGGCGGCTGCCTGCGGTCATGTGGGTGTTCTGAGGGCCCTTCTGAAGACCCAGAAGACTGTCCTCGTCCTCAAGGACAACTGTGGTTATACACCGCTGCACTGGGCCTGTTATAATGGTACATCTGTGACGTTAAACTTACTGCCGTCCGAGCACACTGATTTGATACACAAGTATACTTGCCTACTTCAATAGTGCCTGTTTGTAGCAAAAGCTGCTTCTGACAACATTTGTGAAGTGAAGTCGTCTTGTACTCTCCCTTAATCAGCAGAAAAACTGCCACAAACACATGATTCCTGTCTGAATCTGAGCCAGATTACTGCTATTAGTTCGATTCTCAGCCCATTTTCACACATATGACATTATTTTATGCATAATTCTGATTTCAAGGTTAGAGTTATGGCCAGTGACAGAAGAAAAAGCAAACATGAGCCTGATGTTTTCTGCTACATCTGTGGGTGTTTTACCTTATCCAGACAGCCACAGAAAATGACTGATTATGTGGAGAAAAAAGCTAGAAAAAGTTAAATGATTCACGGGTATATTATAGACTATAGTTAACTAAAACTGAAACAAAAACCATTAAAAAGAAAAAATATATATTTTGTGACTTGAAAGAATAAACAACAACTGAAATAAAATAAACACACACACACATATATATATATA
>NW_015543492.1:56897-58875 GCF_001515605.1 Sinocyclocheilus anshuiensis
ATTTTTTTTGTGTGTGTGAATTAAAACTATATATTAAAAAAAAAAAAATCTTATTCTGTGAAAAAAACTGTACATGATTGAACATTTTTAAAGATATTTTTAAACTCCACATCATCAAATTAAGGAATAATATATTTTTTTTTGTAAATTAGCACATTTTTTTAAGACGAGGTCTGTAATAAATGAAACATTAGCACATTCCCTTCATGATCTGATGTATTTTTCTCTTATTTTCCATGTTGATCTGTTCATGTCAGGTCATGACGCGTGTGTTGAGCTGCTCTTAGAGCACGATGTGTTTCAGAAGCCGGAGGGAAACCCCTTCAGTCCGCTGCACTGCGCCATGTAAGAAACATCTGCTCACATTGTGCATAATGTTCATATTAAATGTTTGTATTAAAGCATGACACACTGGAAAAAAATGGTGTAGAAACAGTGTTTACTCAGAAATTGCTGGTAAATTTCACAATTAATTACAAAGAAACAGCAAGTAACGTTAAATTTAATGTGACATTTTGAAGTTAGAAAGCTAGAATAGTATTTTCTTGTAAAACATACTCCAATAATCTTTATTTCCATCTCTCTCGTCTCTGTTTCAGTATTAATGATAATGAGTCTGCGGCTGAGATGCTGATAGAAACTTTAGGTCCTGCGATTGTAAATGCCACAGACTCACAGACAAGGTGAAAACAGGCTTTCCTCATGGATCAGATGTTTCAGACCAGCACTACAGTATGTTGTTGAGTTGATGTGTTTTGTGTGTCCCACAGGACGCCGCTTCACGCCGCCGCGTACACCGATCACGTGGAGTGTCTGCAGCTGCTGCTGGGTCACAACGCTCAGGTCAACGCCATCGACATGCTGGGAAAAACAGCGCTTATGATGGCCGCTGAGAACGGACAAACGAACGCCGTCGGTGAGACACACACTGCTCTCTCAACATACAGCAGAACAACAACAAAGTAACAAATGCTTGAAAGTAGCAAATACAGTAAACAAATAAAGTTCTATTAACTCAACTACAGTAGAAATGTTACAATGTAACAGAATTAGTTACATTTCTCATAAGTACACTACAATACAACATGTTGCCATTGTAAATAACATTCCCTAACACTGCCGAACAGTATTTTTAACAATTCTATTTTCAGTTTTCATTTTAATTGTAGTTTTATTTTTACTAATTTTGCGTGCTTTTGTCATTTGCTTTAGTTTTTTGTTTCCTTTTAGCTTTATTTTTATTTCAGTTTTAGTTTCAGTAATTTTATGTGCTTTTGTCATTTTTAGTAGTTCGTTTTTAATGTCTAATTAACTTTATTTATTTTAGTTTTAGTAATTGTATGTAGGGCTGCACGATATATCGTTTCAGCATCGATATCGCGATGTGCGCATCCGCAATAGTCACATCGCAGGATGACCGTGTAGACAGATAGCATCACTGATAATTTTGGGTTCATTGTATTTTGTCGCGTCGCGCTGCGCCGCTCGCGTCCGGTGAAGACACGGTGAGAGCCACGCAGATGCACGTGAACACTAATTTCTGTTCACTTCTGCTATTTGTGCCTGAAATAGCCTACTGTGCTCTGCAAGTATCCTTGTAAACGCAGTTGCTTATGGCTTAGGTCAGTGTTTCCCAACCTTTTTTTAGTCGCGGCACCCTTTGGAAACGGTTGGGAAACACTGGCTTAGGTAAAGGGAAGCAACTGAGAAAGAAAATGGATGTGTAATAGTATATTGGTTTACAGCAGTTTAATGTTCCTGAGGCTAACTGAATGTTAATCAAACAACAAAACAAAGAAAAATCACTTTTGTAGCTTTAACACAGATTTATTAGATTTAATTTATACAGTGAAGACTATGCAGTGTTATTTTACAATTGATTATTCAATTTCTGTACCTAAATACTGTTAGACTTACCTGAAAAATATAAAGCACTGTTTATTTCATTTGTATCTTTGTTCTGTTATTTATCTATGCT
>NW_015543492.1:59024-62383 GCF_001515605.1 Sinocyclocheilus anshuiensis
AAAGGGAAGCAACTGAGAAAGAAAATGGATGTGTAATAGTATATTGGTTTACAGCAGTTTAATGTTCCTGAGGCTAACTGAATGTTAATCAAACAACAAAACAAAGAAAAATCACTTTTGTAGCTTTAACACAGATTTATTAGATTTAATTTATACAGTGAAGACTATGCAGTGTTATTTTACATTTGATTATTCAATTTCTGTACCTGAATACTTTTAGACTTACCTGAACAATATAAAGCACTGCTTATTTCATTTGTATCGTTGTTCTGTTATTTATCTATGCTTGTAATTTGTTTATTTCCTATGCTGATTTACTCGCCTACAAAATCACCCCAATCATTGATTATTTTTTTCCCAAATAAACTATTCAAGTCATGTGGTGTTTTTTTTTTATATCGCAATATGTATCGCAGAAAAATAAAATATCGCAATGTGAGTTTCTTCCAATATCGTGCAGCCCTAATTGTATGTACTTTTGCCATTTTTATTAATTTTGTTTTTTAGATTTCTATTCATTTTTTATTTATTTTTAGTTTAGTTTTCATTTTGGTAATTTTATGTGCTTTTGTCATTTTTATTAGTTTTGTTTTTTCACATTTCTATTTAGCTTTATTTTATTACATTTTTAGTAACTTTGTGCTTTTTGGCATTTTTATTAGTTTTGTTTTTTAATATTTCTAATTAGCTTTATTTTATTACATTTTTAGTAACTTTGTGCTTTTTGGCATTTTTATTAGTTTTGTTTTTTAATATTTCTAATTAGCTTTATTTTTATTTCAGTTTTACTAATTTTATGTGCTTTCGTCATTTTTATTAGTTTTTCATTTCTATTTAGCTTTATTTTTATTTCATTTATGCTTCAGTTTTAGTGTATTTTATTTAGTTTTATATTTTATTTTATTTTATTTCAGCTTTATTTCAATTACGAAAAATGAGTTTTAATAGTTTTCATAGTTAACAAACAACAACAACAACACTGGTAGACAACATTCAATGTACGGACTTCTTTTGTGTTATTGCATTGCTGTGGCTCAAGGTGGCGCTAGAGTTTCCTTCATATGTCTGTGTCATTACACCAGATGTGATGTTATTGTTATGTGTATGTAATCATATTAGATCTGTCTGACAGCAGCTGGACGTGTTGCTGATATTAATATGAGGTGCTGATTGTGTTTGTGCAGAGGTGCTGGTGAGCAGCGCTAAAGCTGATTTGACATTACAGGACGCTCACAGAAACACAGCCCTGCATCTGGCCTGCAGTAAGGTACCAAATACACGCTCACGCACTGATTTACATCAAACATGACAGTCTACTGTACATCAGTGCAGCCCTGCGGCCAGACAAACTTCAGAAACTCAGAAACAAGCATGGAAAGAGAGCTGCTTGAGCATAAAGTCAATTCCTCCTGCTGCTCATGGATAAAAAATCCTCAGTCTCAGTGATAAACCTGTAGTCCAAAGCTCTCAGAGCCAAATATAAATTACAAATTGTATATATATATTCATGTATTCATATATTATATGAATCTCAGCATTAGGGATGGGCAATATCTTATCGTTTGCGATATACCAGTAAAGACTCTGCCTGCGATAACAGTGATAAAACCTAGGGTGCGTCTCAATCAGCTCCCTAGTTCAGTAGTCAGGGCACTGATCAGGGAGTAGACCATTTTAGGGCCATTTTAGGTCTCAATTAGGGCTGGGCGATATATAGCTAAAAAATGTATCAACGATATAATGTTTTATATCGTTCGGTATCGATAATTATTGACATTTTTATAACCTTTTTTAAAACAAAAAGCAATAGAAACTTTTTTTTTTTAATTTAACCACTGTATTTATAATTAACACAATTTATTGAGACAAACAACAAATATTTTTTGTTTTAACAATTAAACACAATAAAAATTAAACATCTAATTTCTAATGTTTTATATGCAGATTAAATCGGTCTTTATTGTATAGGTCTAATTGTCTCCCGAGGCAACAGGAGGGCGCAATGAGCAAAATAATGCAGCGCATTTAGCAAGTAACTCTATAAAAATGTGCATTACGTCTAAATTAACTCATAAAAATCTAATATAATTTTGTAAATTGCATAAACAATTATGAACAAAACAGCATCATGTATTTATGCATTGCTTAATCCAAAGAGCCGAAGCGTCATTCACACCGATTGCATTTAAAAACATATGAGACTCAGTGAAAAGGAATAAACCTCCACAAATTCGTGCATGTTTTCTAAAAGTTTAAACTGTTTTAACTGCATGGCTTTCTATACATCTCGTGTGAGACACGAGTGCAGCAGTCATATTTGTCCGTCTAAAAATGCGCTGAATATGCGTTCTGTGTGAATGGCTTGGCTTCGGTTTTAACCTAATCAAGATCTTCTCCACATTGAGCGTCTATATTTCTATAATATTTTGAATGCATAATGCAGCAACTGCGCGTAGGCCTGTCGCAATAATCAATATATCGACTTATCGCGCAATATATGTATACGACCTCAATCTAAGCGTGTAATGTATGCTACCTTTTTTAATGACTCAGTAAATCTCATGATTCAGATGTGTTCTAATGAGTTATAAATTGTGGGTGTCACTGTCATTTTGTCTTCAGAGTTCGACCTCTTTCAGATGGAAGCAGTCCCTTGTCCACTAGTCTTATGAAGGCCCAGAAATCTGTTCCATTGGCAGCATTATTTGCGGAGCAGGGTATGTAAAGAAGGCTCATCTTCCATTTATTTTTTCCATGTACTCAATTTTCATCGCTGTCTGTTATATCTTTTATTCGTGTTACAAAGAAATGACATTAATGTTGCTTTGTTCGAAATAGCCCCTATACCCTCATTCACTATTCCCTACATTAGTCCACTAATCTAGTCCAGTTGAAGGAGTGAGTGAATTCAAATGCACCGAGTGCACCGGAAGGGATGCTGCTTTTGCATAATTTGTACTTGCTGTTTAATAATCATTTGAAAGTTAGAAAACTGGCGACTACAGGTGTAGAAGAGATTTATCTTGAACTGTCATGGAAACTAGCATGTATAAACCTTAATTAAACTAGTTAATAATCAATTAAAAAGAAATTTATGTCTCAATCAGCTCCCTAGTTCAGTAGTCAGGGCACTGATCAGGGAGTAGACCATTTTAGGGCCATTTTAGGTCTCAATTAGGGCTGGGCGATATATAGCTAAAAAATGTATCAACGATATAATGTTTTATATCGTTCGGTATCGATAATTATTGACTTTTTTTTTATAACCTTTTTTTAAAACAAAGAGCAATAGAAAAAAAATGTTTAAATTTAACCACTGTATTTTTAAATTAACCCAATTTATTGAGACAAACAACAAA
>NW_015543492.1:63264-68258 GCF_001515605.1 Sinocyclocheilus anshuiensis
ACATATTCTGTTACACCAAATACACAAAATAATGATCTTTAAAAAAGCATCATATGACCCCTTTAAAAGAAAATGTGCATTACGTCTAAATTAACAATCAAATATCATTTCGTAAGTTGCATAAACAATTATGAACAACACGGCATCATGTATTTATGCATTGCTTAATACAAAGAGCTGAAGCGCCATTCACACAGATTGCCTTTAAAAACATAAGAGACGCAGTGAAAAGGAATAAACCTCCACAAATTCGTGCATGTTTTCTAAAAGTTTAAACTGTTTTAACTGCATGGCTTTCTATACATCTCGTGTGAGACACGAGTGCAGCAGTCATATTTGTCCGTCTAAAAATGCGCTGAATATGCGTTCTGTGTGAATGGCTTGCAGTGCACTGGAACATTCGCTCCCTGAAAAATCCCACAATACACCGCAAAAACTAGGGAGCATCGATGCTCACTATGCTCCCTTACCGGAAATTACGTCACATTTCTGAAGCACTAAACATAAACCATAAGCATCAGTGGAAGCATATGAATCATTGTCATTGATATCACTATCGTAATAAATACCAGAAAATATTGTGATATAGTTTTAAGCCCATATCACCCATCCCTACTCAGCATCTCTTTGACAGTCTTGTGTGCACTAGTATTTCCTTCAGGAAATGTAAATCTAGTTGTCATTGTTTGTGTGTTGTAGGGACATGAAACCAGTGCCTTGTTAATTCTCGAGAAGCTGACGGACAGAAACCTCATCAACTGCACAAACGCAGCGCTGCAGACGTAAGTCCTGTACCTGCTCTTGTGTTTGTTGTCCTCATCATCTTGGGATTATAGAGAGCTGCTTCTCTGTGTTGTGTCTCAGGCCGCTGCATGTCGCTGCTGGTAACGGACTGACGGTGGTCGTACAAGAGCTGCTGGGTAAAGGAGCCAGTGTCCTCGCCGTGGATGAGAACGGTGAGCGTTTAAAATCTCAGCCTGTAGCGTAAACGGCTACTTCTGCGTCAAAGCAGAAATATTTTATTATAATTATCCAAACTAAAACTAAAAACATAAAAATGCAATACTTATAATACAGTTAACTGCAATAAAATCAAATAAAATTATTTCTCCAGATTTTTGAAAAAAAATTTTACAAATATTTTCAATTTAATTTAATTGAACTTGCTTTACTAAAATAACTTAAACTGAAATAAAAAGGAATGACTGGCAGTCTGGTTTTAAGGGAGGAGGATGAGGCATAAAGGATTTCTTATACTATGACTACATCTGGTGGACAACCTTAGTATTACAACCTTCATCTGTCAGCTGAAATGTCTGATAGATTTTAATTTGTTGTCACTCCCCTGAGCAATGAAAATTCATGAAACTAAGCATGTTCCCTCAGAATGACACGTTCTCCATATGTAAAAAGTTTTAAATTTAAATTTTAAAGTTTGAAGCGTTGCCATGGCAACACTATTTAAGATATTAAGAATCCCTTCACAGTTTCTCATCTGCCATGTTTTGACATGATTCAGGTGAAGTAGGAAGTAAATCGGGTAAAAATAAAAGGCTGATTTCAAAATGACACACTTCCTGCTGCCAGTTGGTGGTTATAACTCATAATAGTCACATCTATGTGATCGGCCTCATACAACGAACAAACTGCTGAAGTTTAATCAAAATCAGACGATATATGCAAAAGTTATTAGACACTTTCTGTTTCTCATTTCTCGCCATAATTTTGTTGCCTTGCCATGGCCAAACCATTCAAGATATCAAAAATCCCTTCGCAATTTAGCATCCCCAATGTCTTGAGATCATGTTGACAAAGTTTGGTGGCGATCAGATAAAAACCCTAGGAGGAGTATCGCGAATTCCACAGCATGTTCTTTTCACAAAACCCTGAATAGCTGACTTCCTGTTGTGTGGAGCGCTGACTGTTAGCACGAAAGTTGTTCAGCCTGATGAGATCTATATGTGTATGAATTTTGTTGACCGTAGTTCAAACGGTGTGTGGTACAGAGCTTGTTGAAAATGGCCTTATTAAAAGGTGACCCACCCATGTGAATCTCTGTCTGGTCCTGATGAATGCAGATTCCAACATGTGTGTCAATTTTCAAGAGTTTTTGAGCAGGTTATGGCCCCCAAAATGCCCCGGAAGTTTCAAAAAATAATTTGCAAGTTCCTAAGAAAAACAATAGGGCCCTCCGGCCTGTATGGGCTTGGGCCCTAATAAAAAGTATAACAGCATCTCAATAATACTAAATAAAATGAGATTGCAAAATACTGAAATAATACTAAAATACTAAATAATGCTTTTTTAAGGACATTTTAGCAAGGATGCATTAAATTGATGAAAACTGACAGTAAAGCTTTGCCATTAGAGGAATAAATGACATTTTTAAATTAGTGCTGTCAAACGATTAATCGCGATAAATCGCATCCAAAATAAGAGTTTTTGTTTACATAATATGTGTGTGTACTGTGTATATTTATTATGCATATATACATTATATATATATTATAAAGTATATTTATTATAACACATACAGTATATATATTGAAAATATTTCCATGTATATATTTATATTCATATAATTTATATTATATATAAATATATTTAATATATGAACATAACATATTTTTCCTAAATATATGCATGTATGCGTGTGTGTGTGTGTATTTATATATACATAATAAACATACACAACACACACACACATATACAGGGCCTAAAACTTACTTTTTGCCACACCTGCCAATGGCCGGTGACATGATAAAATTTACCGGCCAAATTTTTTTTTTACCGGCCATGAAACTCTTTTTGCAAAAACAGGCAGTTATTACTACTACAATAACTAAACATATTTAAATTTTTTTGTCCTACTGGTGCATTTTGCCTCAATTTGACCTATTAATTATAGCCATTCAACATTACAGTATAATTGAAAGCCATTATTTTTAACATTTAATAGGCTCTGAAATGTATAACAACTTTTAATTTACCGTAAGTGATTTTAAAACAATATTCACAAACTATATTATATATGCATAAACTATACATATTAATCTTAATTCAAGCTATAAAAGGTCATCAGCGACCAGAACAGTCCAAAGATTTCTCTTTTTCTTTTGTTCTTTGATTTACATCAATGACAGACTTCAGCAGGTTTCACTTTAAAATCAGTGCTGTCTCTAAAACCTGATGCATATGATGCGGATCTGACACACATCCGATTTTCTCCCAACTCTTTACGGTCATTTAAGACTTTATAACTAATTTAAGACTATGTTTACAAGGTAACTCGCCAAAACCGCACATTTTGACATAATTGTGTGTGTTTTCGTCCGTCCGTCTAAAGAGGCTCAGCGTATGTGTAACTTACAGTTCAGCAGGTTTCACTTTAAAATCAGCGCTGTCTCTTTAAAGCCTGATGCATATGACGCGGATCTGACACACATCTGATTTTCTCCCAACTCTTTATGGTCATTTAAGACTTTATAACTCATTTAGGAATACGTTTACAAAGTAACTCGCCAAAACCGTGCATTTTGACATAATTGTGTGTGTTTTCGTACAGACGAACGTGCAGCCTTTCAAACTATACTTCACTGCACCATTTAGGCGGCGTAACCCCAGGTATGTGTCGCCGCAATCTCAGGTTATGAAGAATAAAGAAGGGAAAAGTTAATCTTCCGAAATGAAGCAGCAAAATCTTCTCAGGTAAAAGTTATTAGCTTCGGAAAATATTATTTTATTCGCTTATGTCAGAAACAGTGAATCTCTTTAAAAACTGGCTGTTGTTTTCACTTAATTGCATTGTTATAATTAGTAAAAGTTGTACCCGCCAACTGTCGACTGTCACTGTTACATATACTCGCCAACGCTTATTTTTACGCTCATTTGACGCTTGGCGAGTGTTAATTTTAGGCCCGGCACATATATTATCTAAACAAAAACTTTTATTTTGGATGCGATTAATCGCGATTAATCGTTTGACAGCACTATTTAACATATATTAAAATAGAAAACAGTTCTGAATTGTAATCATATTTCACAATACTGTTTTTACTGCATTTATGATCAAATAAATGCAGCCTTGTGAGCAGAAGGAGACTACTTTTAAGAACAATTTAAAACCCCTTGAGGTTCGTCGATTTTTGTTTTTCATGCCTAAATCTTTAATGATTTAATAGTTTAAATAATTATTAAAATTATTATTTAAAAATTGTTTATTTTGTTTTAATATTTCTATATAATATATTTACTGTTGTATATTTATTTTCTCCATTTCAGGTATATCACCCCATTTAACATTCTATATTTTAATATTAAAAGTAGCAAATGTGTTTTATAAATACTGTAAATGCTCGACTAGCTTTGACTATATTTCTCTAGTTATTTTCCAGTCTATAAACAAGTGTATATAATATATATTTTTTTGTTATTAGCGAGCAGTGTTGGGCAGTAACTAATAACTTAGTTACTGTAATAATATTACTTTTTGCAGTAACTAGTAGTGTAACTAATTACTAATACGATTTCAGTAATAATATTACAGTTACCATCCATAAAACAGCTTAGTTACTTAGTTACTTTTGATGCCTCAACCCCGCTGATTTAAAATCCAACAATCAAATAATTCCTAGATTTATTTTCATAATTTTCATGACTCGCACATGCATGTGATGTCCCCAGTGCAGCAGGCGAGCTTGGAATATGGAAAAGCTTACATTCAGCAGATAGAAATATTGCATTATATTGATTTTGTCAGGAAAAAAGATGATCTGAGCACTGTTCTGTAAGTCGTGGCTTTACTTTACTCTGGCATTACATCCCACCCACATCCCTCTGATCAGCATGTGGTACATTATATTACTATAATTAAAAATCTTTTTGGAAAATTTAAATTTCTTACAAACTTAATGAAATATAATCGTATATGGGTAACGGAGAAATGACAATTAGCTTCAAGCTACACATGACAATTAATGAGATTAATACAACAC
>NW_015543492.1:71278-84535 GCF_001515605.1 Sinocyclocheilus anshuiensis
AGATCGGTAAAATAATCCATGTGACATCAGGGGTTCAACCGTAATTTTACGAAGCTACGAGAATACTTTTTGTATGCATAGAAAACAAATAACTTTATTCAACAATTCGTCTCCTCCATGCGTGCATTGCGTATAGTCATTCGGATTGATTACCATTAGTATAATCACACAAATACCATGGTGAAGCTAAATGGCTAGTATAGCAAAACCATGTTAATGTGTGGTTACTTTAGTTTAACTATTTTTTTTGTTGTTGTTGTAGTAAACCCATGTTTCATTTTCATAAAGGTACATATTAAACCATTATGTAGCCTAACTGAGTGCAGAAATAAACGTGAGTAATCTTACTGACGCTGATATTACAATAGCCAGCCTTAAGGTTTTATGAGATCTGGCTCTTGGTTTTATTATTGTTTTTTGTTTTAGTTTTTCTCAAATATATCCAACATGCGCGCGGTAAGAGCATCTGCGGTAATTCACGTTGGCCAAAACACATAACAACGCGTTTTTTCACACGCGTTGGGAAAAAAAATATCACCGGCGTGAGAAAAACACAGACGTGGCAGATTCGGACGGGATTAAAATCCCCAAGTATGTCTGTGAAACTCAAATTTCTCTAACGACCCCCTGTAAAACTAGTCCCGTCCGAATAGGGCTTTAGAGTAACTAGCCCAACACTGTTAGCGAGTCATTGAAGCAATTGAAGCATTGATTCAATAATAACACTGAATCGTTTACAAATAAAACAAAGAACGTGAACTAAATGATTTAAATGATTTAGTTCTAAACATTGAATTTAATCAATTGTATTTGCCAGGTTACACTCCAGCTTTGGCTTGCGCTCCGAACAAGGACGTGGCCGACTGTTTGGCGCTGATACTCTCCTCCATGATGCCCATCTCTCCCAGCAGCACCCGCACCATGTCGAGCCTCACCTTTACCACCATCAACCACTACTCCAGCCCATCCAAGACTGTGACCTTTGACCCGTTACCGGTGCTGCGCTCCAAGCACGTCTCCTACCACAAGTTCAACAGCTTGGGCCACGAGGATGGCCTCGTCATCCCAGATGACGAACTCAATGATTCAGACTCAGAAACATACTGACAACATGCCCCTGTCCCGCCCCTCAGTGTCTTAACCTAACGCCTCATTGGCTGAAAGGTCACTATATGCTAATTAGGGTCGTCCCTTTATGACCGGTGTGGCTGAACTCTCAGGAGAAAGCGTAAAAACAGGAAGAGAAGTGCCACAGAAATGGCCCACACTACAGTCTAGTTTGTATATTCTATACAGTATTAACCTGTTTGAACCCTCAAGCATCACTACTACTCATTATTTACAGCCATGTTCATTTTGTTTTCTTTTATGAGAAGAAATCAGCTCATATTGGCAGCTGTGGGACTGTAATTCTCAGCATTCATGTGAAACGTGAGGAGACGAAACTAAACTAAAGACGTCAGGGACCAAGAGCTGCAGACTATACTTTTATCCCCGTTTGTGCATGAAGATTTAAATTAGGTTTGCATCATCATGGATTATTTATTATGAAAATATGAAGAGCAAAAAAGCCTTTCAGGGTTCAAACTGAGTATTTATTCCTGTGCTGTTGTGAGGAATTATAGCATTCTTCCTGTTGTGTGTGTGTGTGAGTGATTGTGAATTTGAATGGTGTTTGTGTGATAATTTTATAAGAGTTCAAAGACAATGAAAATTTTCATAAAGGTACATTATGTAATTGAGGGCAGAAATGAACATGAGTAATCTTACCTGACAGTTTACGTGATCTGGCTCTTGATTTTATTATCGTTATTTTTTTTGTTTCTTTGCCGGGAAGCAAATATATCAAACATGCGCGCGGTAAGAGCATCTACGGAAATTCACGTTGGCCAAAACACACAAGGAAACACGTTGTGAAAAAAAAATATCGCCGGCAATCACAGACATTCGCATTCAGACGGAATTACTTTTCTCAGAGGATCACTGAGTTTGCTGAAAAACAGTAGGTAATTTGCTCTGGAATTATTACAGAGGTTGTGTGAGAAAAACACAGACGTGGCAGATTCGGACGGGATTAAAATCCCCAAGTATGTCTGTGAAACTCAAATTTCTCTAACGACCCCCTGTAAAACTAGTCCCGTCCGAATAGGGCTTTAGAGTAACTAGCCCAACACTGTTAGCGAGTCATTGAAGCATTGATTCAGCTGATTCAATAATAACACTGAATCGTTTACAAATAAAACAAAGAACGTGAACTAAATGATTTAGTTTTTTCACGCCTAAACATTGAATTTAATCAATTGTATTTGCCAGGTTACACTCCAGCTTTGGCTTGCGCTCCGAACAAGGACGTGGCCGACTGTTTGGCGCTGATACTCTCCTCCATGATGCCCATCTCTCCCAGCAGCACCCGCACCATGTCGAGCCTCACCTTTACCACCATCAACCACTACTCCAGCCCATCCAAGACTGTGACCTTTGACCCGTTACCGGTGCTGCGCTCCAAGCACGTCTCCTACCACAAGTTCAACAGCTTGGGCCACGAGGATGGCCTCGTCATCCCAGATGACGAACTCAATGATTCAGACTCAGAAACATACTGACAACATGCCCCTGTCCCGCCCCTCAGTGTCTTAACCTAACGCCTCATTGGCTGAAAGGTCACTATATGCTAATTAGGGTCGTCCCTTTATGACCGGTGTGGCTGAACTCTCAGGAGAAAGCGTAAAAACAGGAAGAGAAGTGCCACAGAAATGGCCCACACTACAGTCTAGTTTGTATATTCTATACAGTATTAACCTGTTTGAACCCTCAAGCATCACTACTACTCATTATTTACAGCCATGTTCATTTTGTTTTCTTTTATGAGAAGAAATCAGCTCATATTGGCAGCTGTGGGACTGTAATTCTCAGCATTCATGTGAAACGTGAGGAGACGAAACTAAACTAAAGACGTCAGGGACCAAGAGCTGCAGACTATACTTTTATCCCCGTTTGTGCATGAAGATTTAAATTAGGTTTGCATCATCATGGATTATTTATTATGAAAATATGAAGAGCAAAAAAGCCTTTCAGGGTTCAAACTGAGTATTTATTCCTGTGCTGTTGTGAGGAATTATAGCATTCTTCCTGTTGTGTGTGTGTGTGAGTGATTGTGAATTTGAATGGTGTTTGTGTGATAATTTTATAAGAGTTCAAAGACAATGAAAAGATCAGGTGTGTGACTTGACCTTTTGGTACATTGTTAATAATTATTAATAATTCTAGATAATAAATAATTTTTGCCATAAGATTCCACAGTGTCTTTATTTATTACAGAAAACTGGCATATATTTAACAAACTATGGAAAGTATGGAGTCAAGGATGGGCCAAATTTGTAAGTTATATTATATTATATTTTAAAAGAATATATAACAACATACATTAATATATTCTTATATATTCAGAGGAAGATTTTTAGCCAATACCTTTAATTTGGGTTTGTAAGACTTAAGATAATTTTAAATATAGCACAAGAGGGTTTAATTTTTGTTTTTGGAGCTTTACTTTCGTTATATGCATTTTCATATAGAAGAGCGTGACTATTCTTAACACTTAAAAGCACTTAAAATCATATGGGATTGGAACAGGTTTTATTAAAATGATGACATAATTTTCCACTTTCATTTTTGGGTAAACAAATGCATTTCTTTAAGGTGAAATTATCTCATTTATAGTGCACTACAATAAAAACCAGAGTAAGAAGCATGTATTTTTTAGGCCTTGTCCTTCTCATAGTGTCTCCCATACAGCACTGCAGTTACAAGCCCAGCGCTCATTCCCGTCCGGCTCATGTAAAACCCATTTCCGCCCTCCCAACCGGAATGATCCGGAACATCCAGAGTCATCCCACTACCCAGAATCCCCGGAAACACGTGAGTAGTCGTGAAGGTCCCCGCGAGCCTGAAGTCCACAAGCGTCTGAGCGTGTTCGGTTTCTCCTCCGCAGCTGCTGTGATGCTCACCTGTGCACCTCACCAGAGCGCAAATCTCCAGGTAATATGTCCCGTGCACCACATGGAGGCCGTCGAAGACGCCTAGAGCGTAAAACTCATGCGCATCTGACCTCCGGAACAGCAGGTGGCAGCAAACTGAACCACTACAAATGCTGATGTTCCCTTCAGTGCCTTGCAAAGGCACCAGAGTGAAATTATCATACATCATGATGGAGTTAAAGGTTGTAGATGAAGTTCCTTCTGCACATTCGGAGTCTTTTCGGCAGTATTTTCCATCGTGATTTGTGTTAAAACTAATTGTAGGCCAAACGTGCATCTTTTCTGGTTCTTTTGAACTTTGATACCCAGAAAATGGCACCAGTTTATGCCTGTCGTTCCCAATAAATGACGGATCCAAAACTGGCACTCTACGCACTAGCAATTTTCCAGAATTCCCCTCTGTGTCATGATGAATGAGTGAATCCCACGGCGTGAAGATGCCGCTGCCGGTTATGCCGTACTCGGCAGCTCGGACGTTGGCAGCCAGCAGAGTGACGCCCGTCGCGTGCGAGAACGAGCTCTGAAACTGTACGGCGGCCAGCAGGGGGAGCTGGTTCATCCACGCGGTCGGATACACGATCTGCCGGATGCCCATTTCCTTTACCAGAGTCACTGCCGGGTCGCGGAACAGGATGTCGAAGCACGTAAACACCCCGAATCGGCCTGCGAATGGTGTGGTGAACGTAATGTACTTACACTCCGGCGGAGCATCAAACGCCACCTCAAAGTACAAGTTCTGCTTGTGATATCGGGCCACGATGACGCCCTCATCGCTGAACACCACGTTGGTGTTGAACTGGTACTGACTGTCTTCAGGACAGCGAGGGTCTGAGATTCGGTTGCAGCTCTGACGGGTCGGCATGTTGGCCACCAGGAAGAGGCGATTCTTACGGGCCATACAGCTGAGACTGTGGAGGACCTGAGAAAGAAACAAATATATATATATATATATATATATATATATATATATATATAATGCATGTATGTATATATCTGTAAAAAAAATTCTGTGAAATATACGGTAAAAAACCGGCAGCTGTGGTTGCCGAAATTTTACCGTAAAAAATACGGTAGCAACATTTTAGGTTTTACTTGCCGGAATTTTACCGTATAAAAAACAGTAGCAACATTTTAGGTTTTACGGTTTTAACTTAACTTTACAGTTAAAAACCGTAATTTCATTAACTGATATAATGTTAATATGCCAAAATATTGAAGTACTGAAATCTGTTTTGTACCTTTGTAATACACTGATAACCACCAAATGCAGGTGGTGATGAGAAAGGAGATTCGGTTGCAGCTCTGACGGGTCGGCATGTTGGCCACCAGGAAGAGGCGATTCTTACGGGCCATACAGCTGAGACTGTGGAGGACCTGAGAAAGAAACAAATATATATATATATATATATATATATATATATATATACTACCATAAAATTACATGTAATGTCCAATACAGTTTTTTACCGTAAATAGTAGGGGAATTTACTGTTAACCATTTAACAGTTTTTTACTGTAGCATTTTTAGTGTTTTACTGTTAAATTCACGGTCATTTTTTACAGTTATATATATATATATATATATAATACAATATAATAAATAGTATAATATATAAAATATTATACTAATATATAATTTTTTTGAGAATTTATTCACTAAAATAAATTTTTAATAATTTGTAAGAATTCATTAACACTAACTATTTCACTTACATTTGTTATGTGGGAACTGTAAACCATAAAAAGTAATTAAAAGGGTCATAAAATAATAATAATAATAAACAAATAATAATTTATTTATATTATAGTTTATTTTATTTTTTTTATTAAAAATTTTTTAATTAAATAAAACATAACATGATTAAAAATGTATAATATAAACCTTTTAAATGACAAAATTAAAAAGAGCAGAACAAACTGATAGTGAACAGTTTCTAAAATTGGTACTCATGTCAAATGAGTACCAAAAATGGGCTTTAAATATGAGTTTTGTACCTCAGTGTCTGGAAATCTGAGTGGATCAGCACATGGACTCCATGTGACCTTCTGAGGGTCAGGAACTGTCTCCAGATAACCAGTGATTGAAGCTCTGGTGAAGTTGAACCCATGGATGGCATCTTCTGGAAACACTATGATCTGAGCACCCTGTGCAAGAAATAAAATACACTTTAAAGTTTATACAGACAAGTTCAGCGTATCAGGATCTTAATTTATTCTCTTAGGTCCTACAGTACATTGTGTAATCTTAAACAGAAATTTACTTCTATTTTACAGGAAATAAATGATGGCAGAAGGGTTTTGACTTTACTCAACATTTTGCTATTAGGTACCAAACCTTCAGAAAACATGCTGAATAACAGCTAAAAGAATTTTAAAAACATGTCATTTTTATGATTTAATATGAATATAATCTCAATAATGTCATGGAAACTTAATTCACTGTAGCTCTCTAATTTTAGACTTTGATTCTGAAAAGATATTGGTGGTAACAGATGTCGCTTTCTTAATTATTAATATATTAAAATTATTTGTATCATTATATTATAAAACATTTATTATTTATTGTTTTAAATTATAAAGGGACAATAAGCATGTTAATGCAGTGTTTTATTAAAAAAAAATTATATAAAAATATAAATAAATATATATGTTTATGTAAACACTGTTTTGAACAAAGCCAGTATTATAATATGAGATCTATAGCACTCTAAGTATAATTTGCAAATTGGTGCATTTTTAATGTAATTATGCATCATTCACATATTTTAAATGAGTAAAGTCACAATGCTATTAAGTGTTCTAAAAGATCTGTTTTTGGGGTTTTGTGTGTGTGTGTGTGTGTGTGTGTGTGTGTGTGTGTGTTATGATATGGAGAGTCCCCACAAGGATAGCAAACCAGACGTATGTGTGTGTGTGTGTGTGTGTGTGTGTGTGTGTGTGTGTGTGTGTTATGATGGCATAATAAATCATATTAATATTCTGAACACAGTAATATGCTCTGGTAGTAATGCACATTCATGCATTGATTTTGTTTGTTAGTTTGTCTGTGTACCTGCTGTGCTGCAAGTGCTGTCTGCTCTTCAAACACACGCAGGTTCTGCTTCATGTGCTCGAGAGCGGATCTCCGGTCCAGCGGGACTCCTGGGTTCGGGTTCAGCAGCACACGGTGCTCATACACCGCCACCACATAGGACAGATGATCAGCGGCGAGGATGAGCTGCAGGCCGCTCAAACAGAGCACGAACCTAGCCAACACGAGCGCCATGAGGAGGAGGAGGAACAGTGACTCATGTGGGTCAGTCTGCATAAAAGTGAGTCCAAAAGTTCATGTCAATGACTGCAATCATTACAAAATCTGTCATGGTTTCAAGAAGTTTTGTTAAATAAACATGAGGTGAGTTCGTAAACATTTATAATTTTCTAAAGTTAAAAACTTGTTGCTCTCTGGTTCTGCTTAGCTCTTAAGATAAAGTGCGTTAGTATTTTCCTCTAAAAATATTTGAATCAGGGCTCTCAAGTTTTAGCAAAAGTTTAGAGAGAGATTGCATCTGTTAGGGGAGGAGCCACTTAAATATTTGCAGCAGCGGCCCCTCGGCCCCACCCAATTCTCTCAAGTTTTGAGAGACCAATGGTAGTACGAAGGTATTTTGCAGCCGGAACGAACTTTTCCGGAGAGTTCACTTTGGCAAGCCATTTTGAACTCCCAAAACGAACTTGGTTGGATTTAGTTCGAAATGACGTCACATTAGCTCATTCTTCGATTTCGCTTGAAGTATATAGGGGCCTTTAGCAGAGAACTAAAGAGAATCCGCCCCAGCAAGGCAGCGGGCCCTGATTTCATATTACATGTTTATTGGCTGGTCAGTAAACGTGGGTCGTAGCAGCAAACACACTGAGCGAGGATCATGCTGAATTCTGACGGTGTCATAAAATGATCGTAGGCTATCTTTGGTCGCAAGACCGTGCCAACGGCTGACTTTGAACCTCTCTCACTGTACAACATAGGAGCCTCGATCACAGAAATCGCCACGATTGTTTCACGATGCCAATCTTTCATCTGGGACAGATGAAAATCTTGCAGTGTGTCTCGGGCTTAAGACTAAAGAGATGGTGGTAGACTTCTGGAGGCCCAGGCCTCACCCAAAATCCGTCTACATAGAGAGGAACAGTGTGGATGTGGTCAGGTCTTACAAGTACCTGGGGCTGCTGCTGGACAGAAAACACTGAAGCCATCTATAGAAAAGGACAAAGCAGGCTCTATTTTCTGAGGCTGAGGTCCTTCAACATCTGCCAGTAACTTCTACTCTGTGGTCCCTCTCCGTTGGCTCCAAGAGGGACACCATGCGGCTAGACAGGCTGGCTCTGTGGTGGGCACAGAGCTAGACCCCCTGGTATCGGTGGCAGAGAGGAGGACCTTGAACAAGCTGCTGGTCATTATGGATAATCGCCATCACCCTCTGCACAACACCTTCTTCAGGCAGAGGAGCCTGTTCAGTGGCAGATTGCTGTCACTTACCTGTTTCACAAACAGGCTGAGGAGATCATTTGTCCCCCAGGCCATACGCTTGTACAATGCCTCCAATAGAAGGAGAGGTGGAACAGACTTTTGGGCATGACTGGCCTATATAGGGGTTTCAGGAACGCTGATTACTGGCTATATTAGCCTTCTGGCACAGCTTCCCATGCTCAGTTAATTTGCAGTTTATTTGAAATGTAATGCACCTTATCTATAACATTATATTTTTGTATGTTTATATCTTTCTTTTTGATATTTGCATATATATTTATATAATTTCCATTTTTTTGTTTATTTATTTTTCTATCATTTCAGCTGTCTATGTATAGGATATTTTTATGTGTGCCTTAGTCTTGTATTACTGTATTGTATTGTATTATATAGCTACTGGATGCCTAAATTTCCCTCTGGGATCAATTAAGTATTCATCAGCAGCAGCAGCAATAATGTCAATAATAATTTTGCACAAATTTGGCTATATTCCCTTACATCAGATCTCATTATCTTTGATCACAAGCAAGTGATTTCGTCCAGGAATCGTAAAATCAAAATGCTTTTTTAAAAAAAATGAAGGGGTTACCTATAGCATTCATCGGATCTTGACTTGCTCTTCCAATTTACACTCCGTGTGCGCGGCTGCGAACGTGCTTACAGTGGGATCACGTAATTTACCCGGAAACAACAACATTCTAATTTCTGATTGGCTGGCAGGTGGCATTTAACTCCGTATATCTCGAGACAGCTGTGAACTCGGCAGAGAACTTCCCTCTGTATACCTGCGCCTCGTCCGTTAATTGTATAAAGCGGGACAAGTTTTCAATAACTTCTCAGCGTGAGAAATGCAAGGTGTGGCGTGTGAGCTGGTTGAAATGCGCGTGTCTCTCGGTGAATGCGTGAGACTGGAGAGCCCTGTATTTGCATGCATTAGTATAAACTATTTATAATAAACAAAAGCGCATTGTGAATGCACTTCCAGGTGACATTACGTCACTCGTAAACCGCGATTCTATTGGTTGATGTGAGCTCCATCTACACGACGCATAGACAATACATACTGCCTTTTTAATAGATATTTTGCATTAGCACTTTCCTCTCAATGTATTTGCATGCATAAACAAAAACGAATTTTTTTATTGAATGCTTCACAAACAAATTTACAGATAAATCAAGACATACAAATAGATACGATACAATAAAACATGCAAAGAGTGGTTATAGAAGATACATTACAAGCAGTGGTGTAGTCGGGGCCATACGCAAGTATACGCCGTATGCTTACTATTTTCCCCGGGATGTTTGCGTATTACGACTTCTAATGATCAATATTCGCGTATACCCTGGATATACCCACTTGTTTTGTTGCTTCGCAAGTCCGTAATCTACTGTCATGTAGCTTCCCCTTTAATGGTGTCCCATACTGCTGTGTGAAATTCGTGATTCTTTGTAATTGGTGCAATATCACTTCTGTCATTCAACGCCGACCATTCTGTTAATTTAGCTGAGTATTAAACTGCTAGCAATTGTTAGGCTATCAGGAGCACCCCATTATTATCATGTCAGAATACTGTATGCTGAAGGACATCATACTGTAAAGTTACATTAATACATTTAGCAGACAGATATTCGCATGGATTTATAGTTTAGGTAAGGAGGGAGAGCAGACAGCAAAACAAAAATATGAGTCAATTCAATAGTGTGTTCAGTAGGCTATTAGGATTTTTCAATTAAGGTATTGCACTAATTTTTATAAATAGGCACTTAAACACAATTTTTTTATATATATATTTGTATGAAAAATAGGTTTGTTACATCTTGGGTATTTAAGTCATTTTAAGATAAATAACATTCTGTGCAAACAAATTAAAATGAGGTGGTTGTTTTGCAACTAGATGGACACAGTTCTGTTCATAACGGTAGACCTGCTGGTGAAGAAGTGACAGGTACAAGAAAAACACACACATATACACAAGGGATGGACAGAGATATTGGGGGAAATGAAGAAACGGAAAATGGAAGTGAAGGTGCAGTTCAAGAATGGGGTAATATTGCTGGGTAATAGTAAACCACTTTTTTCTTTAGGACTACACCACTGATTACAAGGTGTTACTTTTCAGCAAATATAATTGTATATTTATATTTTTTGTTATCAGTACAATTAAGAGAGTCAATAAACAAAAAATTGGACAACTCTGTCTGACACCACGTTTAATAAAAAATCTCTTCGAAGTATTAAAACTAATTAAGATGGAGCTGCTAATATCTTTCACTAACATTAACAATAAAGTCACCAAAACCAAATAACTTGAGAGTTTGCAAAAGAAATCCATGCTCAAGGGTGTCAGTAGCTTTGTAAAAATCTAGGAAAAGAATCGGAGCTTTGGAATGTACAAAATCTGCATATAGTCTACAAGATCTAAAATACATTTTATATTGCTACTGATGTGCCTACCTTTTATAAAACCAGATTGTGTCTCAACAACCAACTGGTTAAGTTGGTTAATTGGCTAACCTTTAATCTACTCTCTAAAAAATGCTGGGTTAAATACAGCCCAGTGCTGGGTAAAATAGGGACAAACCCAGCAACTGGGTTGTTTTGACCCAGCGGTTGGGTTACTACCCAGAAGGTTGGGTTAAACATTTAACCGAACCGCTGGGTCAAAACAGCCCAATTGCTGGGTTTGTCCCTATTTTACCCAGCACTCGGTTGAATTTAACCCAGCATTTTTTAGAGTGTATTACCAAGGCTAAAATTTTATAATCGATATTCAGGAGTGTAATTGGATGCCAATTATTAAAAGTGTGTTTGTTGTTGTCATTTCAGATTAATACATTCATTCTACATACAAAACAATTGATGTTTACTTATTTCCCAAAAATGAAAGTCAACAGATAACCCATCACTGCCTGGGGATTTTTCTTTCTTCATAGAATGAAGAGATATTCAAGTTTCCTCACTAGTCAAATTAGCATCACAGAAAGCTTTCAATACTGGAACATGAGATTGAACCTTCTCAATAAAATTATTGCAATTGTGTTTATCAAACACAAATGTGTAAATGTTTGTGTAAAAAGCTGTGACAAAATTAGATATCAACTTAGGATCTGTGCACTTGACACCATTGATATTGTGAGCAGTTAAATAATTGCTATTTGCAGTTCCTTTTCTCTAATGCAAAGAAATAATAACTTGAATTCACTTCTCCTTCCTCCAGCCATTCAGCTCTAGACCTAACGAAGGCACCTCTAGCAATGTCTACAGAGCTTGATTAATTTGTAGATGTAATTCTGTTGGTTGAAGTGAGCTCCATCTACACAGGCACGCTTTTCGTGCTTCATAGACATATAAATACATACTGCCTTTTTTTTTTTTTGAGGATCATTTACATTAGCACTTTCCTCTTAATAAATGTGCATGCATTTGTATAAAAATATTCATATTAAACAAAAGCACATTATTATTTTTTATTATGCATCAAACAATAAACAGAACAGTTAGATGGAACCTCTACAGGAAGAAAATGACATCAAATCTGCATGTAAAGTTTCACAAACAAAATTAAATACAAAATAAGTAATGAAATAAATATAATACAAATGAATATAAAAAATAGATAACATTATGAACACATACAGACGAAAACCTTATCATAATATTTCAAGAATCTGTCACTTTTCTTTAATTTCAATTAAGAAATTAAAAAAATAGTGGGCTGCAAATTATAGAATTAAAAAAAAAAAAAGGTTATTCACTGAAGTATTAGTTTTACTTTTAAAGTAACCGATTATATAATTCAACTGAAAGGATCTGGAAGAATCAATGTGCTTTAAGAGATAAACTATTCCAAAAGTTTTGAGTTTTTATACATTGCAAAAAGAAATGGATCAGTGTTTCATCTTTAATCCCACAAAATGAGCAAAAACGGTCAACATTCATATATTTATATGGATATATTTATATAAATATGCTTTATAGTTACACTTTTTTTTGGTTAAATATACTAATTCCTAATTCTCCTAATTGTAATATACAAGGTCAGATCAAGTTATTTGGTATGACTCTTACTAAAATGAAATGACATTTTACCAGCTGAGTAAGAACTGCTTTGAGCACTGCATTATATTCTTTAAAGATTATGGGGAAATTATGAACAGACAAAAATTGTTCATAAAACAAAATAATTACCAGATTTATCCAAAACTTAAAATAACTCCTATTATATTCCTACTAAACCATGTAGAGAGAGAAAAAAAAACAGATTTAATCTTAATCATTACATCTGAATTGTTCCATAAAAAGGTTTTATGTGGTGAAAAATTTTAGGTGTAACATAACTTCCAGGCAAGAAAAACCTGCTGATGAAATTTAGACAGCGCAACTCAAAAAAGCATATTGTTGTTAATGGACTTCCAGATGACTTTATGCGTCACTTTATTCTATTCTATTCTTCGTACTTCATACCATAGACATATAAATACATACCTACAGTTTTTTTTTTTTTTTTTTGCATGACATGAAAGCACACATTATGTAGCCTTTTGGATTTAAATAAGCAAATACTGAAGAGTCTAGGATAGGATCATTATTGCAGTGATTAATATGTTTCTGGCATTTTGTATGTTTGGCAACAATACTTTCAACCCTAACTGATGCTGTGTGTGTGTGTGTGTGTGTGTGTGTGTCTGTGTGTGTGTCTGTGTGTGTGTCTG
>NW_015543492.1:84593-88543 GCF_001515605.1 Sinocyclocheilus anshuiensis
TGTGTGTGTGTGTGTGTGTGTGTCTGTGTGTGTGTGTGTGTGTGTGTGTGTCTGTGTGTGTGTGTCTGTCTGTGTGTGTGGTTGTGTGTGTGTGTGTGTGTGTTAATGAACTCAAAATAAAACAATGCTGCAAGTATTGTACAGAGACCATTCTGATCTGTTGAAATAATTATTGGGTCATTCCATGTCCGACTGACCAAATTTCAGAAACTTCTCTTGCTCAAATGTTTGATTTTGATAATATTTTTTTTCTGAAGAAAAACAAACATAAATGTTGATTAAAGCCAAAATATTAAAGGGGTCATATGATGCGATTTCAATTTTTCCTTTCTCTTTGGAGTGTTACAAGCTCTTGGTGCATAAAGAAGATCTGTAAAGTTGCAAAGACTAAAGTCTCAAATCCAAAGAGATATTCTTTATAAAAGTTAAGAGTCAACCACGCCGCGAAACTACTTTGTTTGGTTTTCCAAAAGAGGACACGACTAGAAATCAGTGGTTAAGTTGTATTTACAACACTGTTCCAGAACACTTCAACCCAAATATTCAGATGTGTGCAGCACATTTTATGGAGGACTGTTTCCTGATCCTGAGAGAGTAGACTACAATTCCAGCTGTTCTGACTCACAGACTGTAAGTACGTTTTTTTATAATTTGTAAGTTTCTTTGGAGAAAAGCGTCTGCTAAATGAATAAATGTAAATGTCTAAAATCTGTTGACTTTAGCAATTTTTGTTGCATTATTTGTCAATTGTGGCAGTCCAAAAATGGGAAAAAGCATTTCTTGAGTTATATTTATTTATTTATTTATTTATGTTTTGTTCCCAAAATTTGCATGGCTGTAACTCAAGAAATCTTAATATCCTTTTAGATTTAGGTTTGAACAAACTTTTCTTTTGATATCAGATTTTTTAAGGTCCTATATGGTTCAAATCCACAGTTATTGGGATCTCAGTATGGCTCCAAGAGTAACTTGTTAAATTGTACATATTTCCAGTGGTCAAAAAAAAAATAAAAAAATGTGGGTCACTTTGTATTCAGCTGATAATTTTTTCTTTTAAAGAAGACTGTCTGAAGAACAAATAATGTTGAAACTTGAAACGTATCTTGACAAAACAATTGCATAGAACAAACCTGACTGTTAAAAATCACTATTACTGTGTAAGTATTTACTATTAATCACTGTTCTATTAAGATCATTGACTCATTAGCAGACTTAATCGATTGTTGCATCCTATCCAAGTAGATAAATTGTAACAATCAGAGAGAAGTAAAAACTGAGCACACAGTTGTTTTAAAGGGGTCCTATTATGCTCTTTTACAAAGTCTTGATTTTGTTTTGTCTTTGTATTTTTATATCAGTATGGCACGATCAAAAAGTAGTTTGAATACATTACCTAAAATATGTAATGTACATACATGTAAAATATGTAATATAATGGATTACATAACTAATTACAATTTTTGTCATGTAATTTGGAATCAGTATTGAACTACAATTTGTAAGTAATCTGCCCAGCTCTGTGTGTCAGCTATTGGCTTTTTTTCCAATAAATGTTATAAATCAATTAAATAAATGCAACTGCACAACTTTATCTCTGTGTCGGATTTAAAGTGGACAGAATGCTAGATCTGACAAGCCATAACTGATGAAATTCCAGTCAAATTTAGCACTGCAAATATCAATGACGGCTTTAACTTGTCAATGCTGGCAAATGTAAATGGGACTCTGCAGAGGCAACCACGTCGTACATTAAAATCTTTGACTCCACATTGTGCATTAAAATCGTTTAATGCACAGCTAGCAGTGGATTATCCCTTACTTATACCACGGCGCTGCTGAATTCTTGATTCTGATTGGCTGATGAATGTTGTAATGTGTGTAATTATTTTTCAGTAAACACAGCCATCAAGTAGTTCCAGGTCTGTCGACTGCATTACATTTCATTTGATTTCAGTCAACAACATCCTACAATAGCAAAAAGTCAAAACCCACAAACAAATTGGCCAAGCAAATAAATATAAAAAACTATAGCTAAAAAAAAAAGAAAAAATATTTCCTTGTTTTTTTCCCCCCTACTAAATTACCTTTTATTATCTATGGAAAGTCTGCCCTCTGGCTCTTTCTCACACTCTCTCAACCACACAAATGCAGAAACATCACACGCAGAGAAACCTGTTGTCAGCGCTGACTTTAGCAATTAAAGTTTTGCAGCTGAAAATCTATCTGACATTTCTCTCTTTATATCACACACACACACACTTTATTGCTAAAGGAAAAAAGATTGTATCTAGATTGATGCAGTACTTGTACCTTGCAACTGGCCTCCATTGTATGTATAGAAGCTGTTTTACCTGTTGCAGGACAGGTTTTGGCCAATTCATTCCTGGTTGTTGCATAACTGATGGTACAGGAATTCCTGGAATCAAGTTTGGATTTCTGCATCCAGCCCATTTGTGTGTCACATGCGTTGGCTTAGAGAATCAGTTAAATTGTCCAGGGGCCAGTTGCATAAACAAGACTGTGTCTAAAGAGCTAGTTTGACCAACTAGCAGTTAGCCAAGAGATAATCAGTCTCACTTTTTTGATTAAAATTGGGCCAATCTACATTTTTTGGAACTGACTTTAAACAGCTATGACCAGTCTAGAAAGATTGAGGTCTCTGCAGAGCAAAAATGGGCGTTTCTGAATTTGTGGGTGTTTTCAAACTGCAGGGTGTTTCTCAATCATGCAATCAAATGGCGCTGTTCTTATGTCACAGTTAGAAGTTAGAACCAGACAAGTATTTATTAAACAGTTGAAGTGAACAGCAAAGTATGGTGAGTATTAAGATGACAACAGGTACTTGGATGCTGAGAATAACTTAATTCCCTTTCAGTCGGTCACTCTCGACGTCACGTCGGTGACTGAAGAATTGGGATCTCGCTTAGAGAGACCAATCCACTTCGAGTGTAAACTAAATGAGCCAATGCACATTGGCATGCGATGATTGCATCCAGCTGCCGCTGATCACAGCATGAGCATAAATAGGCAGCCAATGCAACGCATACCAGCTTTTCGCTTCGGAGCCGAGCAATCACATTGTTTTTCTCCTGACTGCTCTACTGAGAGAAGAAGACTGAACGAGTTCAGCGCGCTCTTTGGAGCTCTTGGTGTTGGCGGTACGGCGCTTCAGCGGTGGTGGTTCCCCGTGTCGAGTGTGTTGCACACATCAGGCTGCACTACCCCCTGTTTGTGTTGCACGCGGCCATCTCCCCTGTGCACTTCAGCAAGCTGAAAGAACTTTTTACCTAAAAGAGCATTCACGGGTGCGTCTTTTTAAAGACGACGTTACGTCTGATACACTCAGATGTTGCATCTTTGTAAAGACGACGTTGCGTCTTTGCTTTACACGCTACGGCATTACTGCAGGTTCTTCAGGCTAAAGCACTGAGGGACCTGCACGAGGGTGGTCACGATCTGGAAGTTCTGAAAGAGCGCCGAACCGCAACTGACCTCGCCGAACCGCTACTGACCTCGCGCTCCGAGCGTCGAAGGTCACCACAAGTTCTCTGGGTCGTGCGATGTCCACACTTGTGGTCCAGGAGTGCCATCTCTGGCTGTGTCTGGCCGACATGAGGGAATCTGACAAGTTCGGTTCCTCAAGGACCCTGTGTCCTTAGACCGGCCTCTTCGGCGACATAGTCGAGAACGTGGCCCAGCAGTTCTTGGCTGCACAGGAGCAGACTGAGTCGATCCGACATGTCCTGCCCCAGCAGGCAGCTGCTGCCCCACCTGTCTGCCAGCCGCAGCGCCCCAGCCTGCTCATCACCGAGGGCGGCCCCCTGCATCCACCCCCGCTCCCGCGCCCCAGGACAGGTGACCCAGAGAGAGAAGGAACTGCTCTTTGGGGGATGGTGAATGCACCTCTCCCTCCCCCGGAGGAGGGCCGGGTGGAGAATCTGGTTTCTAAA
>NW_015543492.1:88569-89318 GCF_001515605.1 Sinocyclocheilus anshuiensis
GGTAGCCTCTGCCTGCACCCATCCGCCGGCCACAGCGCCCCAGCCTGCTCGTCGCAGAGGGCGGCCCCCTGCATTCGCCCCTGCTCCCGCGCCCCAGCTCTTCGCGAAGCTGCTCTTTGGGGGATGGTGAAAGCACCTCTCCCTCCCCTGGAGCAGGTCCGGGTGCAGAATCTGGAAAATCTCGACCAGAGAGCGGTTTTCTCTTTCTCTGGGTCCCAGGAGGGCACGGAGAGTCGCGGATGGCCCAACACCGGACCTCACTCATCCTCCTCCTTCGCCAGCCGGCAGCAGCGGGCTGTTCAAAAGCGTCAACAAAGGCCCTACTCATGCACCCTCTGCCAACCTGTGGAACCAGGTAAGCGTTGCACCGCACACTCAGACCCCTCTCCGGTCTGGTCACAAACCGCCCGAGTTGGGTCCCTGCATTCCACCTCGCTGCCTCACTGCGGGTACGACGGTGGTTCTGTTGGTCCTGCTTGCACGGTTTCTGGGTGCCTGGCTAGCCAGCCTGTCTCGCTGGCTTCTGCGGACCATCAGCCTCGGCTATGCGATTCAGTTCGCCCAGCTTCCCCCCAAGTTCAGCGGCATCTGCTTCACATCAGTGATGGTGGCCGATGCTCCTGTCTTGCATGCAGAGATCGCAGTCCTACTGGCGAAGGATGCGATAGAGCCAGTCCCTCCAGCCGATATGAAGACGGGGTTTTACAGCTCCTACTTCATTGTACCCAAGAAAGGCGGTGGGTTACGAC
>NW_015543492.1:89545-89931 GCF_001515605.1 Sinocyclocheilus anshuiensis
TCAGGTAGACCTGTTTGCCTCTCCAGAAACCTCTCACTGCCAGTTGTTCTACTCCCTGACCGAGGGAACACTCGGCACGGACGCAATTCCTCTGAGGAAGGATCTACTGACTCAGAGATGGGGCACCCTGTGGCACCCATGTCCAGACCTCTGGAAACTTCATGTCTGGTCCCTGGATGGGATGCAGAGGTTCTAGGGGACCTACCCCAGGAGGTAGTTGACACCATCACTTCGGCAAGAGCACTGTCTACGAGACACGCTTATGCCTTGAAGCGGAACCTGTTTGTCGAGTGGTGTTCTTCTCGCCGAGAAGACCCCCGGAGATGCCCGATCAGGCTTGAGCTTTCCTTTTTGCAGCAAGGGTTGGAGCGAAGGCTGTCTCCCTC
>NW_015543492.1:90149-96980 GCF_001515605.1 Sinocyclocheilus anshuiensis
TAAATCCTCCCCGGCCCCCCTCTATACCCTCTTGGGACCTGTCTCTAGTGCTCAAAACACTACAGCAGGGCACATTTAGGCCTTTGTAGTCAGTTGAGCTGAAGTTTCTATCAATGAATACTCTGTTCCTGCTTGCACTGGCCTCCATCAAGAGGGTAGGGGACCTGCACGCATTTTCGGTCGACGATTCGTGCCTAGAGTTTGGCCGGCTGACTCCCAGGTAATACTGAGGCCCCGGCCCAGCTATGTGCCCAAGGTTCCTACTACCCCTTCAGAGATCAGGTAGTGAACCTGCAAGCGCTGCCCCCGGAGGAGGCAGACCCAGCCATTATTAGGCACAGGGTGTGCCCTGCCCGCTCAAGTTGTGAACTCACTCTACTAGAAGTGTTGCATCGTCCTGGGCGCTGGCTCGTAGCACCTCGCTGATAGATATTTGTAGAGCTGTGGGCTGGTTGACCCCCAACACGTTCGCTACATCTATAGCCTTCGTGTAGAGCTGGTATCCTCCTGTGTTCTCACCTCAAACGGGTAGAGGCACTGAGAGGCCCCGGGATGCGAGAGTGACCGACTGTATGTAACCCTCGTTCGCTGAAGGAGGGAATGGAGACGCCACGGCTGCAGTACCACCGCTGAGCGGCCGGGTCACAGGCTCAGCTCCTCAGCGAAAACATGGTATGCGTTGCAACGGCTGTCTTTTTATGCTCACGCTGTGATCAGCGGCAGCTGGATGCAATCACATAACCGAGACGTTTCTTGTCTTTAGCAGATGGGAAGTTGAGCACGTGAAGGAACAGGGGAAGCACACACAGAGGATCGCTGGAGATAAACTTGTGGAGTTCTGAGGAATAAATTGGAGCTCACAGGAAATAAACAAGTAGGTCTGTTTGTGTAGTAATGGACAATGCCAGACGATGAGTGAAAGTGAGGTGTGTGCTTATATCATTCTCAGCTCTGGCCCTCGAGGTCCACTTTCACTGATCTATAATAGATTATATAGATTAATGTTTAGCTTCAACCTTGATCAATCTCACCTGCCTGTAACTTTCTAGTGATCCTAAAGACCTTGATTAGCTCATTCGTGTGTGTTTGTTTAGGCTCGGAGCTAAACTCTGCATTAAAGTGGACCTTAAGGGCCAGAGTTGAGAAACCTAGGCTTATATAGGCCCAGTCCACACTAACATAGGTATTTTCAAAACCACAGCTTTTTCTATGCAGTTTGGCCGTTCATCCACACGCAGTATCAGGTCACTGAAACCGAACCTTTTTGAAAAGCCAGGGTGAAGATTTTCAGAAACTCTGGTTGCAGTGTTGTCGTGTAGCCAGTGAAATTATGCAGATGTCAGCTTGTGATGTCGGAGTGCATGCCAGTAATAACCTTTTTTCTGATTGGCCAACATGGCTTTACGGTTAGGGTTATATCGCCACCTGTTGGTTTGGCATGCTCTTGAGAGCGCTTCATCGTGCGTTTATACATTTTCATGTGGACAATTTTTTTTAAACGGAGGAAAAACTGTTTATAAAAATACCCATGTACGTGTGGACTAGGCCATAGTGAGGTGGTGAGTGATAATGGGGAGCAGTCGCGGTTGATGGCCAAGTGCATGCAGGTGAGAAACCCGAGGGATTCTGGGTAGTGTAGTCCGTGACTGGGTGGCTGTGACAGGGGAGACTGGTGAGACGTGACACCTTAATTTGAGAAATAAAGACCACATTAAACTCGTGTTCATGGGTGGGTAAGATTTCTCACTCAAATTTCAACTCTGAATCCAGAGGGGTTGCAGTGTTATTTTAATAAAAGTGTTCAGGTCAAAGCAGATAACAACAGTAGATATTTGATCATAGTTGGCACGCTATTTCCTGTAATCCTGTTCTCCTAGTTAACATTCATGCACCCAGTACTGATGACCCCAATTTCATAAATGGGTTGTTAGAAACCCTTCCTTTTTTGAATACTCCTAAGTTGATTTTTGCCACTGATCTTAATTGTGTAATTGATCCTGCATTGGATCAATGAAATCCTTCTGTATTGACTCTTCCATGTCCAAAGCGGTGTCAGATAGTGGTGGAAAGATGTCAAAGTTCCACTAGAGGTACCGTCTAGAGTTCTTCACACAATGAATGGAGGACATTCAAACAAAAAAACAAACAAAAGAAATCCAACTTCTAAGTACAAAAACAAGCAACCTTGGTTCAGGTATAACAATGATTAAATCAGAGTACTCCTCAATAGCTACTGCACACCAGTCAAAGACTACCTGACTGCTTCATTACGTGAGAATTTATACACATGGGTTCAACCATTTCTCAGAAGCCATAATATCACATGGAAATAATATGAAGTAATAACACATAAAAAGGATTAAAAATCGAGTAACAGTATTTCCTTCAATACACCACATATCATAATATACCATAACTTCAATTCAGCAATAATTATAGAAAGTCAAGTGCAAGAATTCATAAAACAGTTTCCACCCCTTTCCATTCATACTTGGTATTTCCCACTCCCCATGATGCAACACAGCAAAGGTATAAAAAGGCTGACAAAAGTCCTTTCGGGTCTTTTACTCAGTTCAAGATGGCCACCACTATGTATGCTGATCCAGGTAATAGCCAACATTGTACTTAAGTAAATGTACTGCTACTTAAGGAATAATTTACTTGAGTAAAAGTACTGAAAAATATGACAAGTAAGAGTAAAAAAGTAGTTTGCTGAATAACTAAAGTTACTGCGTTCCAAAGTACTTTAGTATTAT
The DNA here is from genome assembly GCF_001515605.1 of Sinocyclocheilus anshuiensis. Classification (NCBI taxonomy): domain Eukaryota; kingdom Metazoa; phylum Chordata; class Actinopteri; order Cypriniformes; family Cyprinidae; genus Sinocyclocheilus; species Sinocyclocheilus anshuiensis. The sequence continues at coordinate 92,906 of NW_015543492.1, forward strand.
TTTTCTATTTTTACCCAAAATGAGACAATGTTAGAGATGCTTTGACTGATGAAATGTGGAAGACAATAAACACACAATTGCAATGCAATGCTAATTAACATAGCTTGTATCACAGTATAGATTTTTATTAAAAAAATATTTTCTGTCTCACTGTGATAAGAAGCAACATGAAACCACAGAAGCTAACGGTTTCAAACACGACTGATGTTATATAATGATTTTGGAGCAAAACATGATATTAGTCTCATAAATTGTCATGTTTGATGCTATGTTAGGCAAACATACCTATCCTTGTTGCCAGGAGCAGCTGTTTTATAACTCATTTTGAAAAGTACATTCACGTATAAGATTATGTGGTTGTTTTTAAGAAGGGCAAAAGCAAAGAAGGGTAAGTGAAGGTTTAAAAGAAAAGAAAGGGTTTAAAACTGTGAATAGAAAGGTGTCAGTAAAAAATAATGTGGGGTATGGGAAAGGTTGGGCATCATTTGAATTTGTATGATTCCAATTCTTGTCAATTCCTAATTTCGATTCCAATAAGGTAATAAATAAATGAATAAATAAATCAAACATAAAAAATCTTAGATATCATCTTATTACAAAATATTTCATAGTTAGCTGAATGCTATGAATAAAAATAAACAGGCTAAAGAACACTTACACAGGGATGTGTGTGCAGCAGAGAAAACAGCCTGTGAGTCTTCTTGACTTGAATGGTTAAAAATCACATTGAAAATGTAGTTTGTAATAATAACAAAGGTGGACTACAGGCACATTTTCAGTAGGACAAAAAAAGAACATTTTATTTAACATTTTAACCCATACCTAGGCTTGGGAATCCAAAATCTATACCAATTCTGGAATAGGATGCTTTTAAGGTCAGGAATTGTCTAGTTATAAAATTTAATTTTAAATTCCTCTTATCGATTCGTTTGTGTGCATTTTAATATGACTTTAAACCATTCAAGCACAAGAAGAATCATGCTCTTTTTTTTCTGTACTGCACACATAGGGGCATAGCCATCATTTCAGAAATGAAGGGGACAGAAAAGTAAAAAAAATAACTTTTGACTTTTGTCTAATTGACAGGTTTTATTTCTTCTTGTGTCTTTTAATTGGCTAAGAAATCAAATGCACTGCTGGATACCAATCATTTGTATTCTATAATATTTTTTTCTGTATTTTCCTAATGACAATTTTAGGATTGGTTTATACAAACACATAATAAGGCAGAATAGTTTATATACTGTAATAAATGTTATGTCAATTAGCACTGCATTATTCATGTACTATGGAAATGACCTGAAATTACCCTTTTTAAGCTACAGCTATAGGGGGATGCTTTTGTCCATATTAGAGATTTCCTGCACATCATAAGTTATTATTTATTACTTCTACTAGGCCATTTTGGACTATCTAGTTTCTTCGCCCATGGGCACACACATCCAAAGCACACACACAGAAAAAGTGATTTAAAATGCATCTGATTAACAGATAAATCATGGTTGATCTATCAGCCAGATGAACGTAAAAACGTGCTCCACCCCAGAAGTTTGACAAGTGCCCGTCAAATGCCGGCTCGCTCTTTTTTTCCATCAGAGCCTCTTTTGTCTTTTTTTTTTTTTTTTTTTTTTTTCTTTTTAAAAAAAAAAAAAAAAATATAAATTTTTCTGGTTTCTTCGCCGATGTACACACACATCCAAAGCATGCACACAGAAAAAGTTATTTTAAATGACAGATAAATCATGGTTGATCTATCAGCCAGATGCACGTAAAATGCATGCACTCTTATTTCAATGTTGTTGTTAATGTTGAGGTTATTTTAGCTTTGTACATTTAGTTTAACTGCACTATTAAAGAGGGCGATTTTTACCATTCAACTGAACTGTGTGCATGTATTTTAGACACTTACATTGTTCTTGCTCCATCCATGCAATAATTCTATCAACCGAGTTTTCTATTTACTTATACTGCTGTGTGCTCTGGTAATATCAACGGTATGACCCATTTCAGGAGCTGACAAAATTACTATTTAATATCAGTGCATAGTTCACATTCACTAAAATATTGAAACGCTATGCTGATTCAAAAACGCTGGTAATTGACAGTCAACGCAAAGCGCGGTTTGAACGGCCCGCCCCGCAGCTGAACTGGAAGTTTTGATTGGTTTTGCACCCGAGTCAGACCTGTCTGTTATTGGCTGAAGCGCAGGGCTCCACCCCAGAAATGTGAAAAGTGCTTGAAGTGCAAGAAGTTGAATATTTTCGTTTTATTTTACTCAAGTAAAAGTAAAAGTACCACAATTTAATTATTCTCAAGAAAGTAAAAAAATGTACTCAAGTACTGTAATGAAAGTATTTGCAATTAGTTACTTCCCACCTCTAGTGTCAGAATTTATGGCCTGCAATGGTTGTATGTATCCATGGAGATTTTATAATACTCGGGGCAAAGTTTTTCCTTTTTTCCCCAGTACATCTCTCATATTGTTTATTTTTTTTTATAGATAGTAGTTTTGTCCCTAAATTTACATCAGTTAAATATCACGCTCTTGTTATTTCTGATCATGCTCCCCTTAGTGTAGACATTCAACTGTCTGCTCGACATCACTATATTTACCCCCTGGAGATTTAACTCTTTTATTCCCCGACAACTGTATTGAGATTATCTCTTCTTCAATTGATGCTCATATGTCTACTAATGAGAACATAGAGACCTCTTCTTCATTGCTGTGGGAAACACTCAAGGCTTTTTTAAGGGGTCAAGTTATTTAATATTCTGCACAGTTAAACAAACTTTGTTCCATTAAATTGTGCAAGCTCTCCAGTTATATTTTTAATATTGATCAACAGTTAGCATCTAGTCCAGGTGGAGCTAGATCTTATTACAACAACTAATGCAATCACCAGCTGGAGTGCCCTTGATGGCCACCGGAGGGCTCCATCCCAGTCTCCATCCCAGACTACTGCCACTCCATCAAGGACTTCATTCCCATAATCCTCTTCCAGGTCTCATCAGCACTCATTGTTTGAACCTGTGTTAGCTCACACTTGTTAGATATAAGCCCGGTTCTCTCTGTCATTCTTGCTAGTGTCAACTGCATTTCTAAGCCTTGTTTCCTGTTTCTTCCGTGTCTTGGTTCCTGCTCTTGTTGCTCTGCCTGTTTTTGGATTACCCTTTTTGCTGATTTTGATTTTGCCCTGTTGCTATTGTTTGAACTGATCGCCTGTGTTATGACCTTTGTTTGTTTTTGGACTTTGAATAAACACTGCATCTAGATGCCCAACCTTTGTGCCACCATGCAATTTCATGACATTATTGCATTCTCGCAGTTCATACTAGGGCTGCACGATAAATCGCATACGATATTTAACGCGCATCTTATCAGTAAAGCCGGTTCTGTAATCAGCGGTAAATCTCCATCACCTGCGGGCTTTCACATTGAGCAGCATTAACTACACAGAGCCGTTGTTCACTGACGAGCTGCGCAAAATCACGTTCATATTCGCGCGATTTTTTGCGCAGCTCGTCAGTGAACAACGGCTCTGTGTAGTTAATGCTGCTCAATGTGAAAGCACGCAGGTGGAGATTTACCGCTGATTACAGAACCGGCTTTCTGACAAGATGCGCATTAAATATCGCATGCGATTTATCGTGCAGCCCTAGTTCATACTATAAGGTGAAAAAGCTAGCCGTCTGTTAGCGTACCAATTAAAATGGAGGGCCTCACTCCTTATTTCACAGATTAAAGACCATTCTGGCAAGTTAATATCTGATCCACAGAGGTATAAAGTATTTGAGTAAACAAAATCAGATACTCTTAAGACTTTTACTTTTAAGTTGTCTTGTAGCTAATGGTGACTTGTAACTTGTAGTGGGGTAATGTTCGCTGTAAGGTATCTGTACTCTTACTCAAGTATGGTTTTCAGGTACTTTTTACACCTCTGCTGATCCAGATGGCATTATGCCACTTTTAAAGGAACACTCCACTATTTTTGAAAATAGGCTCATTTTCCAACTCCCCTAAAGTTAAACAGTTGAGTTTTACCATTTTCGAATCCATTCAGACGATCTCAGGGTT
>NW_015543492.1:97068-107807 GCF_001515605.1 Sinocyclocheilus anshuiensis
AGCCGAATGGATTCGAAAACGGTAAAACTCAACTGTTTAACTCTAGGGGAGTTGGAAAATGAGCCTATTTTCAAAAATAGTGGAGTGTTCCTTTAAGTATTTCTACTCTAGCAGTAAAGTTCCCCTACGATACTAATGCTCTTGGTGATGGATCTTGAATTGTGACGTTCTTGAATTTGACATGACATCATAATTACTAAAATCCGTAATGTACACAGTCAGCTGAACAAAAAAAGAGCCATTAACCACATGATCTTCGGTGCATTTCAAACGGGATATATCGCCCTCCGAAGGGCACTTCGGAGTGAAAACAATCATGGCCGCCATATTGAAGGGTCGTTCCAAACTGAAGTGCTCAAAACTCGCCACTTCAAAGGGCCCTTCGGAATGAAGGATTTCGAAGGGTACATGGACACTTCGGGCTCCAATGATCCTTTGCGCAGATTCTTTGCATGATGACGGCACCTCCATGTGGACACGAGATGATGACGCAGAAGGGCACTTCAAGAAACAGTTGTTTGGTCCCCTACGCCCTTCAACCCTTCAAAGCTCTCACTCCGGAGGGTAAACCCTTTGAAGGGATTAGGGCATAGGGATGAGCCCTTCCGAATGGAATGCAGGGCTTGTCTCTGTCTTCAGATTAAGGAGCCGAACGCATATGGAAACTCTGCTCTGCACCTGGCGTGTTTTAACGGGCAGGACGTGGAGGTGAATGAGCTGATGGAAGCAGGCGCTGATGTCAATTAAGTGAATGAGAAGGGCTTCTCCCCGCTGCACTTCACCGCCGCGTCGCGCCAGGGGGCGCTCTGTCTCGAGCTGCTCATCGCCAACAAAGCCAACATCAACAGCAAGGTCAAAACACACACCACCTCTCGTCTTCTACATCACAATATGTCAGTTAATGACTTTAAAGTGCCCCTGTTATGCCATTTTTAAGGTTGCTAATATTGTTTTAGGAGTCTCCTAAAACCGGTTTACATGCATGCAAGGTCAAAAAACACAATGTTCAAATTAGATAGGCCTACCTTACACAAGTTACTACACACAAACATTCATAAAATTCAGATTCCAAAATTCCTTTACAGTCACTTTTTATTCGTTTTAATGCATCCTTGCTAAATTAAAGTAGTAATGTCTTTCAAAATTGAAAAATATCTTATTGACCCCAAGCATAGTAATGTATAATATGTCAGATTTTGGATTTATTCACCCATAAATATAAATAAACTGTAGCTGGTCACTTTACATGTCAATCACACAGTTTCCTTCTGTTAAAAAGTGGACTGTTTTTGGCCAAACTAAATTGCAATATGAATTTTTACGGTGCTACTACTTAGACTTAACTCTCCTGACATAAACATCATGACTGAGACTGATACATATATATATATATATATATATATATATATGTAAGGTCAGATGGGATGATTTTATTGTGTATTTTTGTGTCATTTGTAATGGACTTAAAGTGCATGGAAGTAAACTGGGCAGGCATCGATGCAGTAATGCAATTATTAAGAAATCAACTACTGCCATGATGGTTATTATAATATTTTAAAATAAAAAAAAAGAAATCATTTGAAGTAATAAATAAAGTAAAAAGTTAAAGTAATGGACTTACAGTGGAAGTAAACCAGGCCATGTGCTTTGAGGGTTTAAAAAAAAAATTGCAGCTTGTATTTATGTTACAGTGTTGATTTTATTCTTTCTTATTTATATTCATAATCCATATTATGCCACAAATGCTGCTTACAGCATGATGTTTGTTTGTTTGTTTGAACAACATCTGAATTTTAAAATGAGTTCAAATGATTTCCTTTGGTAATCCATATTATGCCACAAATGCTGCTTACAGCATGATGTTTGTTTGTTTGTTTGAACAACATCTGAATTTTAAAATGAGTTCAAATGATTTCCTTTGGTAATCCATATTATGCCACAAATGCTGCTTACAGCATGATGTTTGTTTGTTTGTTTATATTTGTTTTTTTAATTTATTTTAAGTTTTAGTTTATTTTTAGTTATTTACTTAACAAAAACTGAGGGATGAGGTCAAATTAATTATATAATTATTTCTGCTGACAGACTTTTACTGAACCTGAAACATTCATTTTAAAGTTGTTCAAAGTCTTCTTAAACAACTAAAAGCATGTTTGTGTCAGTGTGTGTGTGTGGCTTTCCTCATGGATCAGATGTTTTAGACCAGCACTACAGTATATTGTTGAGTTGATGTGTTTTGTGTGTCCCGCAGGTCACGTGGAGCGCTTGATGCACCTTCGGTGCTTGGCCCCATATCGCTGCTTGCAGCTATATTTTTATGTGCTTTTGTCATTTTAATTATTTATTTTTATTTTTTTTAGTTTTACTTTTATTTCATTGAGGTTTTAGTATGTTTAGTTTTATATTTCATTTTATTTCTCTGTTTGTTTGTTTATATTTGTTTTTTTTATTTATTTTAAGTTTTAGTTTATTTTTAGTTATTTACTTAACAAAAACTGAGGGATGAGGTCAAATTAATTAAATAATTATTTCTGCTGACAGACTTTTACTGAACCTGAAACATTCATTTTAAAGTTGTTCAAAGTCTTCTTAAACAACTAAAAGCATGTTTGTGTCAGTGTGTGTGTGTATGTGTGTAAAAATCACTCTGTGTGTGTGTGTGGCTTTCCTCATGGATCAGATGTTTTAGACCAGCACTACAGTATATTGTTGAGTTGATGTGTTTTGTGTGTCCCGCAGGTCACGTGGAGCGCTTGATGCACCTTCGGTGCTTGGCCCCATATCGCTGCTTGCAGCTATATTTTTATGTGCTTTTGTCATTTTAATTATTTATTTTTATTTTTTTTAGTTTTACTTTTATTTCATTGAGGTTTTAGTATGTTTAGTTTTATATTTCATTTTATTTCTCTTATTTCTCTTTATTTCAATTACAAAAAAAAATATTTAAATTTTTTAAAATAGTTTTCATAGTTAATAAACCACAACAACACTGGTAAACAACATTCAATGTAGACATCTTTTGTGTTATTGCATTGCTATGGCTCATGGTGGCGCTAGAGTTTCCTTCATATGTCTGTGTCATTACACCAGATGTGATGATATTGTTATGTGTATGTAATCATATTAGATCTGTCTGACAGCAGCTGGACGTGTTGCTGATATTAATGTGAGGTGCTGATTGTGTTTGTGCAGAGGAGCTGGTGAGCAGCGCTAAAGCTGATTTGACATTACAGGACGCTCACAGAAACACAGCCCTGCATCTGGCCTGCAGTAAGGTACCAAACACACGCTCACGCACTGATTTACATCAAACATGACAGTCTACTGTACATCAGTGCAGCCCTGCGGCCAGACAAACTACAGAAACTCAGAAACAAGCATGGAAAGAGAGCTGCTTGAGCATAAAGTCAATTCCTCCTGCTGCTCGTGGATAAAAAATCCTCAGTCTCAGTGATATTTTCTTCTCTCTGTGTCGTGTCTCAGGCCGCTGCTGGTAACGGACTGATGGTGGTTGTACAGGAGCTGCTGGGTAAAGGAGCCAGTGTCCTCGCCTTGGATGAGAACGGTGAGCGTTTAAAATCTCAGCCTGTAGCGTAAACAGCTACTTCTGCATCAAAGCAGAAATATTATATTATAGTTAACCAAAACTACAACTCAAAGCATAAAAGTTTGTTACTTGTAATAAATGTTAACTGCAATAAAATCACATATTAAAACAATTATTTCTCCAAATAGTTTTTTTTTTTTACATTTCATTTAATTTAGCTTGCTTTACTAAAATAAAATGAAAAAATAATTTATGAAAAAATATAGACATTTAAAAAAAATGACAAAAACAAAATTACTTAAACTTTAAAATAAAAAGGGAAATATAAAAATAAAAGCAAACTCAAAATAATAATAAAAAGTATAATAGCATCTCAAAACTAAAATAACATTGCAAAATACCAAAATAATACAAAAATACTAACGCTTTGAAAATGGAAGTGAAATGACTTCATTGGAAATAAATACTTATATTTAACAGGGATGCATTAAAATGACCAAGAGTGACAGTAAAGCTTTGCCATTAGAGGAATAAATGACATTTAAAATATATTCAAATAATTATATAAAATAAGCGTTTTTTTTTTATAGGCAAATCATTTAAGCATTAATTCAACTGATCTTTTACAGAAACAATGACAGTGAATGAAATAATTTAGTTTTTCATGCTTAAACATTAATTTGAATAAATTGCATCATCATGGATTATTTTTTATGAAAAATTGAAGAACGAAAAATCCTTTCAGGGTTCAAATGGAGTATTTATTCCTCTGCTGTTGGTGTGTGTGTGTGTGTGTGTGTGTGTGTGTGTGTGTGTGTGTGTGTGTGTGTGTGTGTGTGTGTGTGTGTGTGAGAGAGAGAGAGAAAGACCGTGAATTTGAGTGGTATGTTTATCTTTGTATGTAAACGTCAGTCAATAAATGAGTGTCTCAATGAGTGTCATCAAACACGGTTTTGTCAAAAACAGAGAATCATTTAAATCATCTGTAGAAAGGTGTGTTAGTGGAGCATTCCTTCAAATCAATGGATTTTAACGAGTTAATTCAACCCAAAAATGAAAGTTATTGTGTCAAATAGGAAGAAAATATATATATAATGAATAACTGAATCAGTTAAAAAACAGCGAATCGTTAACGAAACCAAGCTGTGTGTTGTGCTATGATCTTTGTATGGAACTATTTCATTGGCTAAGTCACATGAACAGTATTAAATCAGTTTCACATACAATTGTACTGATATTCATGAAAACAGTACTCTTGGTCGTGTGATGATCTTGGTCATGCATGTTCTGTCTTTTCGATGTGCAAAGTCATTTAGTTTCAATTAAACTCTTATCTGACTCCGTTTTATTATGACCTTGAATTTAGGTTGTAAATGAATTAATCAGTCATCTATATCATAATTTTCTAGACATTTGATTATCCTCTTGGGCCCACAATCACAAACTGGCCAGTCTCGGTCACTCGACAGAGGTAATCTAAGGTAATAAGCCAACCAATTATTATAATAGTTTTGGTGTAGTCATGCCATGCTTACCCATATCCTCCTGGAGTTTTTGTCTCTGTAGTGGACATTATATTTTAGTGAATTTCTCTGAGACCTCACATGTCACAGTTAAGTCCTGTACAGAGCACATTCAGGGTTTTTCAGAGATACCAAATGTTTGGAAGTTTCCCTCTGCTTGGTCTTCAAAAATGGCTGACATTAATTTAGTGATACAATTGTACATCCTTTTGGAAATATGATGTGAATATTTTGTAATGATCATTGAAATCTGATTAATTTTCAAATTGTTTGTCATAAATCAACATCTCAGGAAAATGTTATGGGGTTTCAAACCAAAATATGACTTCCTGTTATGAAACAGGAGCAGGACTAAAAACATGTTTATTATGCATTTTGGGAGACACAACAAATGAATAGGAAAATAAATGCAATTAGATATTATTATGGAATTAGATATTACATTGCTTATAGATAGTACTTATTAGATATTATTATGGAAATCTGGCCAATTATGACATTTCTTTTTCAACATGCTGTCCCAACAGCACATTAATATTCAAATTAGGTACAGTGTATAAATAGGTGTTTAATAGGAAACCCAGTTTATGGAAATTTTGCACACATATTGCATAAAGTAAAATGGTCATCTTTTATAACATAGTTGAGAATCATCCTTAAAAAAAATATCCTAAAACCTAAAATTTTTTAAATCCCATTGTTTTTGCCTTTTCATGTCATTTTATTATTTAGAAATACTGAGTCCTGGTGTCCTCTACAGAGGACATGGCATAACAAATAAATAAAATATAATTTTTCAAAAATGTTATTTTTCCATTTTTTTTCTTATGCTCTAAACAATGTAATGACATGAAAAAATACTAAATTCACAAAGCTTTTTTTTCTGGTTCTCAGGAGGATATACACTTAAAGTAACATTACAATAATGAGAGGTAAGGCTCATCCTTTTTAGGTTGGTGGAGTCCTCAACGGAAATATCATTTTTAGCCTTTACAGTCTATGTACGTACGGACTCCAGTCCGGTAATAAACTGGACACAGATTTGCAGTAACATGGATTTAAAGTAATCTACTAGTCAATAATATCAGAGAAAATCAGGATAAATTCAAATGAAGCAACGTATTAGTCAGGTAAAATGTATTATGCCAATTACATAATCAATTCAAAGATAATCAATACAAGACATCAAATTCTCAAAGACAAATCTAAGAACAAAAGATGCATACCTTACTTCAGAAAGTACATAGTGTGTGTCGCACCCTGGCCCTGCTTATTTCTATCTCCTAAGATAAGGTACAATTGTATTTTCCTTAATGTATTTGCATGCATTTGTATAAACATATTTATAACAGACAAAAGCACATTGTTGTTAATGGGCTTCCAGGTGGCTTTGCGTCACTCGTAAACCGCGATTCTAATGGTTGACGCGAGCTCCATCTGCACACGTAATTCATACCATAGACATATAAATACATACTGCATCCTTTTTTAAAAGATCATTTACATTAGCAATTTCCTCTCAATATGTTTGCATGCATTTGTATAAAAATATTTATAATAAACAATAAATATATAAATATAAAAGGAAAAAAGATAACATTATAAACACATACAGAGGAAAACCTTATGCATCATTGGTATTATCACATTTTCTTGTTTTTAATCAACCTACGAGATTCAAGAAATGCATCAACTTCATTTAAGAAATGAGAAAAAGTGGGCTGTGAATTAGAGAAAAGTAATTCCCTGAATTATTAGTTTTATTTTTGTAGTAACAGAAGAATCATGATGCTTACCTATATTAAGATATAGAAACTACTCCAAATGTTTTGAGTTTTTATACATTGCAAAAATAAATGGATTTGGTGTTTCATCCTTAATCCCTCAAAATGAGCAAGAACTGTCAACATCCATGTATTCATATGGATATATGAAATTTAGACTTCATTAAGCTCATTGTTGCTAATGGACTTCCAGGTAACATTGGGTCTCTTTGAAGCTTGAACCAAAAAAAAACAAGCGGGGAAAATAAGCAGTTGGCACCAGCACTCTGATATTAATATTTTCACTGCAGTTTGTTTAAATATGAAGAGGGGCTTCCCCAATCCGAGTCTTGGTTCTTCTTCATCTACTTAGGAAGATTTCCTTGCCACTCGTTCTTTATGTTCATCTGTTCAGATAAGATCATTGACTCTGCAGCAGACTTCATGAACTGAGCCCAACTATCCAAGTAATTATGTAAATTGTGATAGAGAGAAGTACAAACTGAGCACACAGTTGTTGTTTTAGGGTCAAATATGAGACATCTTTGGTGTCTGCATCAAATCAAATTTATAAAAGTGATTTTATAGAGATGGAAAAAAATATTCAATGCAGTTTCATGTTTCAAATAACGTTTGTGAGAATAAATTGTCAAAATACGGGTGAAATAATGTTCCAACCTGTAAAATTGTCATTCAGTCCAGATTGTGATTAAAGCTAATTTGATGATGCAGACCAGTACTAGAAACATTGCAATAATGGGAACAATATTTTTCTCCTTTTTTTGGCAAAACGGCATTCAGAGTAACAGATATGTTTTTGTAAAAATGTAAAAATGAAATAAGATATTATACAAATAATAATAATAATAAATGCATTCACTTCTATCCTGCAGTTATATCACAATCTCCGCCTCTTCTTGATTTAATGCATAACATTCAAATAAAAGCCAAAGCTCACCTCTGGCCTTCACACTAACATCCATCTAGAGAATCGACACACAGATCAACGATCAACCATCGCAAACGGTAAATATGACTATGTTTTCTAGGTGACTGTATTAAATGTATTAATTTAGAGTTAGATTTTAAAAACATTTAAAAAGGTGGAACATTATCATTTAATTTCATTATTTTCCCCATCTAAATAGCGAAAGACCTGAATATGGCTTCTAAAACTCAAATACTACTACTGCTAGTGGCTGTAATGGTTGCAAGCTATGGCCTTACCAGTGGCACAACAGCAAACCCCACAACCACCACCACCACAACCAGCACCACCACCACCACAACCAGCGGCACAACCAGCAGCACCACTTCTACTGCAGCATCTCTTTCACCTGAGGGGATTGTGAGGCTGCCTGGACTTCTGATCTGCACGGTCATCTCCACTGCAGCTCTCAAACTCTTCCACCTGATCTGAACATCAGCTCTCTCAGTTTGTCAACCAGCTAAACCTACAGGATGCACCTGTGACAGTGACTGCACAAGTTTCTAGCACTTTTTTGTCAGCCTTTGTCAGATTACTGATCTTGCATATACTTGCTGCTCTGAAAACTATCTGCGCGCTCAATAACAATATACCAAATATATATGAATATATATATATATATATATTAGGGATGTGCGGGACTAGTCGACTAAAAATAGAAACATAATATGTGATCATACCAAATTAAATTTTATTTTAAAAGATTTTCACTTGCTTAAAAAACTTAATTCTGACAAATGGGTAAAACCTAGTGGTTTGAAGGATATTCACACAGTATAAAGATTTAAAATTACATTTAATTAGTATTTGGGGGCTTAAACAGAGTGTCATCTGTTGATTCTTCTTCTAAATATGCCTGACGAGATTTGGTATATATGGTATATAAACTATTGTTACACTGAATGACATTTTAGTGGGTGTCTTCTAAAAATCATGGTAAAAATATATAATAGTCAGAAAAAAATGTAAAATTAAACGGGTCATATTCTAATGTACAGAAAAAAAATTAAAGCATTAAAGCATAGTCTTTGATACTTTAGCAGAATTAATGAACAACCAAAAATCAACATGACTCTGTGTGTTGACCTTCAAACATTTTATGGGTATTATCATTCACCTGATATGCAAATTTTCTTCTTTCTGGCAGGTTTCACTTTGTCATAGATCCTCCAGATTAACAACCAACCCATGATTAACCAATTCCTATAGTGACAGAACCTCTTCCAGCTGATGCAAAACTTTACACCTACTCAAATTTGCATGATTATGGAAGATCGTTTCCACGAATAAAAACAAAAGATAATAATAATAATAATAATAAAAAAATAAAAAGTTACTGCACATCTCAGAATTCTGATTTATTTATTTTTTTAGTTTACATCTCGCAATTCTGACTTTTTTTTCTCAGAACTGTGTGATACAAACTCGCAATTCTGACCTTTTTTCTTCTCAGAATTGTGAGATATAAACTCGCAATTGTGAGTTATATAGTCAGAAATAAATAATACAATTCTGACTTTGTAGCTCGCAATTGCAAGTTTCTTTCACGCAATTCTGAGAAAAAAAAATCTCACATGATTGTGAGATTTTTTTTTTTTTCTTTATTCAGCGGCGGAAATGGGTTTCCATACTTGGCAGATAGAATAAACCTTAAAAAGCGAAATTCCCTGAAAATCTAGAAAATAAGTGTAATAAGTGATTAGTAATAAGTGATTACTATTACTAATATGTATTGTATTGCTGGCTAAAACACCAAATTGATGTGAAAGACTACCATTTAATCACATCAAGCCCTATCGTTTAAATACATAAAAACTACTGTTGCTTTTAAAATCAAGAAAAATTATTTGACAGTTTATTCAAGTGTGATTCAAAAATGTTGTGTCTTTTATTCACCCTCATGTGTTTCCAGACCTGTATGAATAATTTTTTTCTGTGGAACACAAAACAAGATATCTTGAAAAACTTTTTGTTGTTGTTGTCAATACAGTGGAAGTCAATGGGATCCAAAGTTCTTGAAAATATACATTTTTGGTTTTCTACAGAAGAAAGAAAAAGTCATATAGGTTTGGAAGGACATGAGGGTGAGTAAATGATGACAGAATTTTCATTTTTGGGTGAACTATCCCTTTAAGGGGAAGATATTATACAAATAATAATAATAATAAATGCATTCACTTCTATCCTGCAGTTATATCACAATCTCCGCCTCTTCTTGATTTAATGCATAACATTCAAATAAAAGCCAAAGCTCACCTCTGGCCTTCACACTAACATCCATCTAGAGAATCGACACACAGATCAACGATCAACCATCGCAAACGGTAAATATGACTATGTTTTCTAGGTGACTGTATTAAATGTATTAATTTAGAGTTAGATTTTAAAAACATTTAAAAAGGTGGAACATTATCATTTAATTTCATTGGTACAAGAGTATAATAATGATTCTAACAACACTAAGCCAAAAAACAACTACATATATGTGTATGTACAACCACACAAACATACATATATATATATATATATATATACATACAAATTTATAAATTAAATATATATATGATTTCATTTCCATTTAGTTTGTTGAAGTATTAAAATAACTCAAATTAAATAAAACTAAAAACTTAATAAAAGACCTATACAGACATAATAAATTCAGACATCATTTAACTTAAATTAAAATAAATAACAAATACAAATAATACAAATCAAATGACAGTAGTTTATCAGTAATCCTAAAAAATAACACTGCCAAAATTACATGCTAAAAAACAACTACTATATAAATCTTCGTAACCAAAGAGACAAAGGCGTAGTTTGATGACGCCGTGACTGAGTGTGAAACACAGCGTCACATACGGCGGCCTAGAGTGAGCGGCGGCGGCCTACAGTGAGCAGAGGCCAGGGGCTAGCGG
>NW_015543492.1:107830-115365 GCF_001515605.1 Sinocyclocheilus anshuiensis
ATCAGCTCCAGGCATGACGAAGCAGATATCGTCCTCTTTTGGAAGGCCAAACAAAGTAATTTCACTTTCACAACGAAACATAGTGCCTTCACGGCATGGCGGTGGTGGCAACAGCGAGAATAAAAGTTAAGCCTTCTTTCCTTGCGTGAACATTTGGGCGGCGTTATGCAAATCGTCCCACACAGTGACGTAGCCATGTGGGGGCGTGTTAGAACGAGCCGTTTTAGGTAGGTGTGGCTGACTCTTAACTTGTATAAAGAATATCCAAAGAGAAAGGAGAAATTGAAATCGCATCATATGACCCCTTTAACAAAACCTGGAGGAAGCATTTCACTGTTAGATGTCACTGTAGATTTAGCAGCACAGTACTGTAAAAACAATACCACATTTCTACATTACAGTAAAATGCCTTAATATATGCCTTCTGGGTGATTTTGACTGAGTGGAAAATTGACATCCTCGCAGACATCCAGTTTAATCTCGCAAAAACTCACGTTAATAAAAAATCTTACTACACTGCATCTTTGTTGTTTATGATGAATTCGGTGCTTGCACGTACACGCACATTTTATAAATGAGGCCCCAGAACGTTTCTCATTTTTTAACTCATTTAAAACGCTAAACAAAAATTTAAAATGTTTCATTTTTTTTTGCACAAATAAGCTTTTCATTATTTGTAACGTTCTATCGAAGATTATTTTCAGTCCCAGTCGTGCAGCGAGTCTTATAGTAGGCTATTTGTCAAAACGTACCTTTTTCTGTTCCATGAAAGACAGTCATATGGGTTCCTTGTAGGTCCGGTGAGGTCTCAAGAACATGATTACAAGATCAAGACCACGGGCCAGTTGCAGAAAAGGTTTAGACTAGTCTTCAAAGCTAGTCATCCAATTCTTTTCTTTAAGACTGGTATTAATTTTTTTTTTATTTGGTCATATGAAAATGTAGATGAGTCTAAGTTGAATCCAAAAAATAAGACTGATTACCCTTTGGCTAATTGGTAGTTGGTCAGACTACTTGAAGACACTGTTTTGGCACAGAGGCTAAGTTTATGCAACTGGCCCCATGTTTGGAATAAAGACGTCTTACTGTGTGAAAACATAACAGTGGAAAGAGACCCGTGCTGTGAGCATCTGTTTATTACACAAATAAGAACTTTGTGGCATGAAAACACATCGATAACATCATGATAACAAGATAAACGTTGAGTATAAATATATATCTGATGGCGAGCCGTTACAGCTGTCCTCGAAATTCACAGACATCACTGAACAACAAACACAGAATGCATTTAGTCTCCAACTTCATGCTGCTGAATAGAGACTATAAACAAGTCCTGTTGAAGACAAGTCAAGTCAAATTGCGTTTATTTCTATAGTGCTTTAAACAACAGATGTTGTTTCAAAGCAACTACACAGTATTAAACAGGTAAGAAACAGAATCAGTGATGCAAACTTCATTAAATATGATACAAATTCAAATTCTGCAGCTTTAAAAAGACAGTTAACAATATACATTTTTAATGTTTTATTTTTTCAATATTCTTTGAATATAAAAAAACTTTTAATTGAAATAATTTAAAAATTACTGTAATACAATGATTTTTATACTTAAATCAACTAATTAAATTCAATTAACAAGTACTTCCATGACGCAAAATTCCATTACAATTTCAATAATTAAATTAAAATATTATTTAATTCGGATTACAGTAATGAAAAGGTTAAAAAAAGTTCTTATATATCATGAAAATAATCAGTAACAATGCAAAAAATCTTAATGGTTTTAAAACTAGCCTTTATTTTCTTTAAATAAAATATTTAAAAATATATACATTTAATATGTAATTTTATATTATATAAATATGTTATAATATATAATATTTAAATTATATAACATCACATTTAAAATTAATAAAATATAAACTCTTTGATTTTGGGATGAATGTACTTTGAGCTGATAATATTTATTATACCTTAAATTCAAATAAATAACAATAATTTAAAATACAATTCAAAGTGAATTCAAATTATTTTACTTTGAACTTTAATTCAAAGTGAAATAACACAATCAGTGATGCAAACTTCATCAAATATTAGACTAATTCAAATTCTGTTTTTACAACAACTCTAAAAAGACAATAGTTTCATTATTCAGTCAGATCAGTGTTCATTCAGATTTCATTCAATAACCGTGTAAAGTTAATCAATTATAAAAACGAGTTTGAATATTAATTGTATTTCAAGAGAACGATTTTACACATACAGCGGTCCTGAAAACATTTTACAAATAGAAGTTTGTTAGGTTTGAAATGGTGCAGTCTGATGCAGTGAAATTCATACATTTGTCTACGTTCACAATCACTTTTTTGTGCTCAAAGGTTGTTTACGCCTGTCTCTTCAATGTAAAACAGGCAGAGCTGAAGCTAAATCAAGCTGAGAGACTTTCACTCTGAATTACAGTCAGATCTGTCTTGGCATTAATGTGTGATCTCACGTACTCGATATGCCGTCAGACTCCATTTTGAAGTTGGAGATGTCATCGGTGGCGGTCCCATCATCTTCAGCCCCCACCCCTCGGCCCCGGGGCCCCATGGCAGACAGGCGGCGCCGTGCGTGGATCTCATCTGAGATGGTCTCCAGGTTACGAAGGGCGGTTCGATACTCAGCTTTGGCCTGGGTGAGTTTATCCTGACGCTCGTCGACCCGTCGCTTCAGTTGCTGTGAACAGGTCACAAATATTGATCATCAAAATCAGATCAAATCTACATGTTAAGTTGTGTTTCTAAAAAGAATATCCTTGCATGACTAAAAACATGAAAAAACACTGAAATCAAACGGGGGAAAAAATGCATTATATTTTGACTATAATTATGATTTTTATTTTTTTTTACATTGTGACAATTCACATTATTGTAATGTGCCTGGATGTCTAATTTGTTTGTTTGCTAGTTTATAATTACCATTACAAATTTTTTTATGGTGAATCTCCTGAGATTCTCAAGACTGTATTACATACTGTATTTTTAATAAAATATAAAATAGATATTATATTATATATATATATATTACATAAAAATGCCATATAATATTAACAAAATATTTTAATATATTGAAATATACTTTATTTTTTATATTTGTAAAATATTATTTTAAATTATATTTACATTTAATTGAAATATTTTTAAAATAATACAAAAATTACTCATTACAAATTGTATGTAATGTGTCTGAATGGTTTATTATTTATTTATTTATTTAGTAATTTCCATTATTCAGGTGATTCTCATTACTGTATTACGTACAGCATTTTTAAAATAAAATATGAAATATTTTAACTCGTATCATTTCATTTTTAAATGTTTAAATATAATGTTAAAAATATTTCTAAAATATTAATTTAATTAATTGAAGTATGTTTAAAATAATATTAAAAATACTGTAATACAATGATTTATGTACATCAACAAATTCAGTACAACAGATACTACAATAATGCATAAATCATTGCAATTTAAATAATTTCAGATTATATAAAATATTATTTTATTCACATAAAAGTAATTAGAATTTAGTCTGAAATTTGTTCTTATTAGTCATGAAAAGCATACAAATCACAATCTTCATTTCTTTAGATAATACATAAAACACAATTGTGAGCCTGAACCACAAAAGCAGTCTTAAGTCGCTGGGGTATATTTGTAGCAATAGCCAAAAATACATTGTATGGGTCAAAATTATTGATTTTTCTTTTATGCCAAAAATCATTAGGATATTATGTAAAGATCATGTTCCATGAAGATATTTTGTACATTTCCTACTGTAAATATATTCAAACTTAATTTTTGATTAGTAATATGCATTGCTAAGAACTTAATTTGGACAACTTTAAAGATGATTTTCTCAATATTTAGATTTTTTTGCACCCTCAGATTCCAGATTTTCAAATAGTTGTATCTCGGCCAAATATCGTCCTATCCAAACAAATACATCATTCCATTCCATACATCAATGGAAAGCTTATTTATTCAGCTTTCAGATGATATATAAATCTCCATTTTGAAAAATTGACCCTTATGACTGGTTTTGGGTCACAATTTATTTATTTGATTTTGGGATTAAACATTCTTAAAGTATTATTTTGTGCAAAATAAAAACTGGCGTACCTCGAGCTGTAGGTAATACTTCGCCTTTAATTCAAAGTACGGCCTGCAGAGGGAGAGAGAGAGAGAGAAAGATCAGAGCAGAGTGAGTGTCAGAGCCGGTTTCCATGGCAACAGCAGGACCGGCACATTCCAGCCGCAGAAGCACATCTGGAACCCATTAGAGACGCGTCCCACTGAACTACATAACCCACCGACACACAGCAGAGCAGAGCAGAGAGCAGAGGCCCTCGGTGGGGCCCACAAAACACTCATTTCCATCAGAGAGAGGAAACATTTGAGGCTTTTCTGCCTCAAATATTGACATGTTTGAAATGAATTCTTATGATGCAAACCCTGCAGAACGTGTGCTTACAGAACTTGTTCCTGCAAGATTTTAGGGAGTCTTCGCTTTATGTCTATTGCAACATGATTTATATGTATGATTTGTAAGCGAGTGTTGCCATTATGTCATCGTAGTCAGTTTGAGGACTTAAGTCAAAGGTTTGGGTTCGGTAAGATTTTTTAATGCTTTTGAAAGTAGTCTCTTCTGCTCACCAAGGCTGCATTTATTTGATAAAAAATACATCAAAATTTGTGAAATATTATTACTATTTAAAATAGCTGTTTTCTGTGTGAATATATTGTAAAATATAATTTATTCTTGTGATCAAAGCTGAATTTCCAGCATCATTACTCCAGTCTTCAGTGTCACATGATCTTCAGAAATCATTCTAATATGCTGATTTGCTGCTCAAGAAACATTTCTGATTATTATCAATGTTGAAAACAGTCGTGCTGCTTCATATTTTTGTGGAAACTGTGATCCATTTTATTTTTCAGGATTCTATGATGAAAAGAACAGCATTTATTTGAAATAGAAATCTTTGTGACATTATAAATGTCTTTACTGTCACTTTTGACCAATTTAATGCATCCTTGCTGAACAAAACGATTGATTCTTTTTTTTTTTTTTTACATCATACTGACCCCAAACTTTTGAACGGTAGTGTATGTATATCAAACACATTGATTGCTGTCCTCTGACCTGGACTTGTTGATGGTGCGTTTGAGTTTTTTCTCCAGTTGTCTCATGTGGCTGATGGCGGTGTTGTATTTGGCTGCTGTTTCTCTGTGCTCGATTTCGGTGCGTGTCCTGCTTTGCTCCGCCTCCATCACCTGGAACAGCCAATCAGATCAGTTCAGACAAAATGAACTGCATAGCAAAGAGTACAAAAGAACAGGGTCTTAGCTGTTTTTTCAGTTGTCTTGTCTTTCTCACCCTCTGGGTAGCATGGTTGAGCATCTCCTGCCAGGCCGAGTCAAACTGCCGGCTGTCCTCCTCCAGCAGACGCTCCTCGGCCAGTGCGATGGTCTCTTTCGCGGCCCGGAGGATCTCGATGGCTCGCTGATACTCCTGCGTGGCTCTCTGAGCTTCAACCTGAGCCTGAAAGAGAAAAGCATCAGAGATTGAGGATGCTTTCACAGTTTTGCTGCAGAACAAGCTGTTTGTGTGATGCAGTGTGATGCACAAAGCAATCCGCTGTAATTTGCAGACTAATATATGATGCATGTCTCAGCAGAAACTGCCTTCAGTGAGCAGCTCACATTCTTCATCTCCTGTAATGCATTGCGGACAGATGCAAGCGTGCACATGTTAAGATGTTACATAAGAGATGATGACGCTTCCTTAGTGTTGCCAGGATACAGTAGTAAACAGCTGCTGTCAATAATCACTCATTTGCTCATATTAATGACGCAAATGTACCACATAAAAGTGCCATGCACTACAATGTGAGAAGTTCTGCTGCGAAGTTTCTACCAGTGAAGAAAGAATCACAGTTTGATTAGTAACCTGGTAACGCTTTACAATAAGGTTGTTTGTTTACATTAGTTAACATGGACTAACAATGAAAAATACTTCTGAAGCATTTATTAATCTTAGTGAATGTCAGTTTCAACATTTACTAATGCATTATTAAAATCAAAAGTTAATAAATATTTAATTTTTTAACAAAGATTTAAAAAATCTGAGTTATTATTGTGAACTAAAATGAAAATAAAACAATAAAATGTTACTTTAAATAAAATAAGTGTTACCTGGAATGAAATAACATAAAAAATTAAACTTAGCAAGTTGCCAAGGCATCATTTCTCATTGTCTTTTACCTCAACTTGAAGTACTAAAATAACTGAAAACAGAAAATAAAACAGAAATAAAATTTAATAATTACTATATAGACATATTAAAAAAAAAAAAAGAATAAAAATTAAAAAAACAACAAAATTAGTAAAAAAAATTAGTAAAATGAAATTATAAATATAACGACTGATTCAAAATACTAATTAAAAAAAAAAAAAATGCTAAAATAACACTAACTAATGCATTGCTCATTTTTAGTAAATTAAACTAACAATAACTAATGGGACCTTATTGTAAAGTGTTTTTCTCCTTATTTTTATTTTTTTTTTATTTCCACTCAATGAACAACAACCCATAAAACATTATCAGCGACAATAATGCAGCACTTGAAATAAAATAATGAAAACTTAAAACGTATTTTATTTCAGCTAGTTGCCAAGGAAACATTTCTCATTTTCATTTAGTTTAAGTGCTAAAATAACTAAAACTACAACATAAATAAAAATGAATAAAAACTAAGACATACTTAAAAAAAAAACTACAAAAACTCACAAAAAATTACTTCAGTCTGAGACTGAAACGAGATTCAATCCTGTGATTCCTATCAGTGCTGACAGATTAGCGAGATTAGCATTACAGCGAATCATGTGACCACTGCGGGACCAGCTTCTCATTTAGAGACGATCCCTCATACATTATTCAAATCTATATTCTGCTAAGAAATTCATAAAGAAAGCTTGGATAAGAAGCTACTGTATATTTCATAAAGCTCAATCTCACCCCACTGTATCACTTCATGAGGTATTTCTTATTTTTATCCTCTAAACCAACAACCTCAGCAAACTTTTAAGGAGTGTTTAACATTCAAAACAAGTTAATCACAGATGCTGTCACAGAGTTTAGCACAAAACAGTTAAACTCTGATTAACAAACCAAACAAGAACTCTGTTTATAGTAAAGAACATAACATTTTATTTAAATGCAGCTTGTGCTTTTCTTTAGCGCTTGTAAATATGTCAATTCGATTGCACATGTATTATTAATGTAGTATTTGAGCTGAGAAGTTGTCAGAATTGTAATTTTGTCTTTTCTAGAATGATAAATGAGCATTTATAAGTATGCATTACTGTGTTTCCAAAACATCTCAACTTTGCTAAATCAAGATACATTAACTTGAGAAGCAAAAAGACTTCTTAAATTGTGTTTTCTAAAAAAAAAAAGTTTATGCTTAAAAAAAAAAAGTCTGCCAGGGGG
>NW_015543492.1:115693-126976 GCF_001515605.1 Sinocyclocheilus anshuiensis
TTTTTCAGGATTCTTTGATGAATAAAAAGTTAAAAAGAACAGCATTTATTCAAAATAGAAATCTTTTCTGACAATATAAATCTTTGCTATCACTTCTTATCAATTTAACATATCCTTGCTGAATAAAAGTTTTAATTTCTTTCAAAAAAAAAAAAAGAATAAAAATTAAAAAAACAACAAAATTAGTAAAAAAAATTAGTAAAATGAAATTATAAATATAACGACTGATTCAAAATACTAATTAAAAAAAAAAAAAATGCTAAAATAACACTAACTAATGCATTGCTCATTTTTAGTAAATTAAACTAACAATAACTAATGGGACCTTATTGTAAAGTGTTTTTCTCCTTATTTTTATTTTTTTTTTATTTCCACTCAATGAACAACAACCCATAAAACATTATCAGCGACAATAATGCAGCACTTGAAATAAAATAATGAAAACTTAAAACGTATTTTATTTCAGCTAGTTGCCAAGGAAACATTTCTCATTTTCATTTAGTTTAAGTGCTAAAATAACTAAAACTACAACATAAATAAAAATGAATAAAAACTAAGACATACTTAAAAAAAAAACTACAAAAACTCACAAAAAATTACTTCAGTCTGAGACTGAAACGAGATTCAATCCTGTGATTCCTATCAGTGCTGACAGATTAGCGAGATTAGCATTACAGCGAATCATGTGACCACTGCGGGACCAGCTTCTCATTTAGAGACGATCCCTCATACATTATTCAAATCTATATTCTGCTAAGAAATTCATAAAGAAAGCTTGGATAAGAAGCTACTGTATATTTCATAAAGCTCAATCTCACCCCACTGTATCACTTCATGAGGTATTTCTTATTTTTATCCTCTAAACCAACAACCTCAGCAAACTTTTAAGGAGTGTTTAACATTCAAAACAAGTTAATCACAGATGCTGTCACAGAGTTTAGCACAAAACAGTTAAACTCTGATTAACAAACCAAACAAGAACTCTGTTTATAGTAAAGAACATAACATTTTATTTAAATGCAGCTTGTGCTTTTCTTTAGCGCTTGTAAATATGTCAATTCGATTGCACATGTATTATTAATGTAGTATTTGAGCTGAGAAGTTGTCAGAATTGTAATTTTGTCTTTTCATATAAAATATATCATATATAAATATTTCATATATATTTGTCTTTTTCATAGCCATATAAACTATACATTTGCATTTATAAGTATGCATTACCGTTACTTTCCAGTACAAATATCCAAACTTTCCTAAATCAAGATACATTAACTTGAGGAAAAAAGAAAACAAAAATCCAAATTAAGCAATTTTATGCTTAAAACAAAAACCAATATGTGCGAGTGGGGTCAGAAAAATAATCTGTTGTTCGCTTATTAAGTTTTTTTTTTTTGACGCCATTGATACGCATCATTTTTTCTTGTTTTAAGCTTAATTGTTATATATTTTTCAGAAGACAAAACTTAGTACCTTGTGTCATTTTGCTTGCATCTTAATTTGAGAATGTTCAGAACATTTTTTTTTTTTTGCATTTGCAGTTAATTTCTTGTATCCTTGCTTATATCATATAAAAGTTTACCAGTTTTACAGTCATTACAGCATATTGAAAAAATTGATAACTTTACATGAACAAAGTGATATTATCATACTAGTTTCTTATTAACTCTATAATGTCTTTTTCTTTATTTCTTGCATGCTTTCTCTGTCTGTGTCACAGTCCGTTAAACATCACAGCCGAGTCAATGGCTCGGTCAGTGCTGTCTGAATGTCATTGTATTTCTGTTTTGCATGGAAGAATACATTTCTGGCCTGAGACACAGACCTCATCTGAAGTGTTAAGTGAAGTGCACAGGTGGAGAGAGCTGTTGAGGGAGATGTAGGGCACTTCTGCAGACGGGTGACTCGCACGCTCAGAGTCACGCCGCACAGCTGAGATGAAGGGCACACTTGGTCTCCTCCAGTTCATGAGCGTGTTAGCTAATGCGTCACGTCAGACGTGTCCAGAACTGACCTTTCGGAGCATTGTTCAGAACTGACCATTCAACATGATGAATCAATGCATGTACTGCAGTAAACAAAAGCTGCATTTAGCCCACTGCCAACGCAAGGATGTGATGGCCACAACGCTGAACACTGAACTCTGAATAGTAATAGACTCATACATTAACCAGACTGATATTTTAAGTTGCAAAGTGTTTGTTTTATTTCAGCAATTTTCTGTAGGTCTCATTTGTTTTCATTAAACAGTATTATATTATATTTGTACACTACCTTACAAAAGTTTGGGGTCGGTAAGATTTTTTAATGTCTTTTGCTCACCAAGGCTTTATGTATTTGATTAAAAATACAGTAAACTCAATAAAATGGTGAAATATTTGTACTACTTGAAATAGCTGTTTTCTATTTGAATATATTGCAAAACTGTAATTTATTGCTGCTGGATTTTCAGCATCATTCCTCCAGTCTTCAGTGTCACATGATCCTTCAGAAATCATTCTAATATGATTTGCTGCTCGAGAAACATTTCTGATTATTATCAGTGTTGAAACAATGTGCTGCTGAATATCTCTGAATATATCTGAAACTCTGATGCATTTTATTTTTTCAGGATTCTCTGATGAATAGAGACAGTTCAAAAGAACAGCATTTCAGCATTTTTGAAATAGTAAAAACACGTATAATATTACAAAATATTACTGTGACTTTTGATCCATTTGATGCGGCCTTGCTGATTGAAAAAATAAAATTCAATCTTAGTGATGCCAAACTTTTGAACAATTGTGTGTGTGTGTGTTTGAATATAATCTTATGATTCTCAGTGCAATATAATCAAATCTAGATTTTTACAAAAAAAAATAGGGTGTTGCTATGTGGTTTCCAGGGTTTTCTGGGTGGTTGCTAGGTGTTTTCTTCCTGTGTGTTCTGAAAAGATGTGCAAATGTGCATCTGTGGGATTTTTTCATCTGTTTTACCACCATTTCCGTTTGCTACAATTTTATTAGTACATTTTAGAGAGGTTAAGTAGCTTCATTTTAGTTTAACTACTTGAAATTAGCATGTCTCTGCTTAAGCTACAGTTTCTAAGCCTTTAGACACTCACAGGGTGAAGTTCAGGTGAAGTTGAGCTCTGTAAACACTGTCATGACAGATTAGAGTTACGTCAGGGAAGATTCTCACTTGCCGTGGAGATTTTAAGGTCAAAATTACACACTCCTTTATCCACCAGTCTCTGTTCACACACACTTGTTATGTTCTCAGTGTCTGAAGACGGGACAGAAACACACCGTTTTTCTTCCTGGTAATGTTTTTGACAGGCAGCACAAGCATGTGATATTTTTTTCTGGTTTGCTGACCTATTTCTTTCCCAAACTCGGTCAGACAGATGGGTTTTTCATGAGCGGCATTCGCTGAAATCATGTTAAATTAACATTTAATGAGCTCAGCAGCATCATCTGAAGACCCTAAACTCTGTCTGACCTACTAAAAACAGTGACCCACTACTTCAGCTATCAAAGCAATTTCATCCACAAACAGAGAAAACTAGCTGCTACTGATACAATAACTCTCCGTTAAAGGCAGAAAACTTCCTCGTGTTTTTATTAGCATTCACTAGAATGCAGAAGTATAGTATACTTCACCGTCTCTAAATAATCTACAAACTTCCTCCTGCCTGTTTTTGCATGACCACACTGGAAGATCTATTATTTGGGTTATATCTTGACGTTCCTCCATATATGACACATGAAGGGCTTTCATAAATCTCCCAGCATCCATTACAAACCAGAGGAATTCCACAACCTCATCCAAAATGAGACAAAGATGGCTGTTTTCCATCTGCTCTAATGGCCTTTGGGTGGAGCAGAGAATAAACAGTCCAGCTCTTTCTTCACGACTCTCCATGATTCATGCAATCCAAGCCCTCTCTGTTTCTCTCTGTCCATGAACACTTTCCTATCATAACAAAAGTAATTTGACATAAACTTTCATTTTCTTGCTTTTCCAGAAAACTACGGTGGCCCTGAACTGCAAAACAAAATCGATCAACAAATCAGAAAACACATAAATCCGACAGAACTTGCATCAGTCAGGTGAGCAGCTATGTTTACCTTTTCCAGTTCGAGTTGCACTATTTATACTTCGGGGTTCCTGAAGAAAACAGGAAAAAAAAAACGTTCACCGTTTCCAGTGTTCTGAAATGGAACACTAGTTCACTGAATATTACACTGTGTACTGTATACCGACTACTATTTTTTTTAATTGCACGTGATGCAGTATGCAACGATAACCAAACATATACATTAGTAGTACACTAGTATCACTAGTGCATATGTAGTACATTAGTATACTACTATGTTGCTATATGACCTCAATTCAGTTACTATTTCAGATATGACAACTATTATTTAGATCTTTTTGTCTAATTTTAAGAAATGTCTAAACTAATTAAGTCCAGAAAAGATGTAAAAAATAAACTTTCATTCATTCAGCACACTATAAATACAAGGTTAAGTCAAGGGCAATGCATTATGGGATGCAGTATTCCCTGTTGCACATTTTGCAAATGTAGCTGGTCATTCAGGTATTCCATGAATACTGAAAATGTGCATATTTGCACTGTATACTGTTGTATAATGCTTACTGAACAAACAGTATGAGTAAAATGAGTGGTTTGATAGTAACATATAATGTCAGTGGGTAATCAAAATCTAACTGTCTTATTCTAATTATTTAAGTGTGCAATTTGCAGCAAATGTAGTATGTGATCTGTGTATTCTATGCATGCATAAAATGTGCACACTATGCACTGTATACATAATGTATTCTGCAGATATAGTACAAGTAGTATGGTGGCATGCAGTTTTTAAGACCAGAAAAGAAATGTGCAAACAATTTCTTGAATATTTTAATGTCCAGCTGAGAGATGAGCTACATTTACATATATGATGATGCACCAGCACTTTCAGTGGTTTGATTGGAGACTTTAGTTAATAGTTAATTTTAGCCAGTCAAATGCAGTCACAGTCTGGATAACACCTCCATGTGCTGTCTAACCTTGATAATGTGTGTGTGTGTGTGTGTGTGTGTGTGTGTGTGTGTGTGTGTGTGTCTTTTATAACCTCCGTTCACACACAGACACACACACATGCTCTATCTATCTATCTATCTATCTATCTGTCTGTCTGTCTGTCTGTCTGTCTGTCTGGTCAGCTGTGGGTCAGTGGAGGTGTGGTCGTGTGCTGTGCCCTGATTGGCTGTAAAGTAGGCGTTGGCACTCTGACTGAGAGACAGCTGGCACCTGACCGTCTGTCTCATCTACTGACATAGACAGATCATGGTGGTCTTTCAGAGTGATGACAGGACAGTTAAGACCACCTTCATTTGATTGCCAGCACAGACAAGCGCGCACACATAGATTAGCACCAATTTAGTGTAAAAAGCACAGAAACAAACTGCACAATAATGCTTGAGGGCTTTACACAGATCACAGATAGTGATATAATGCATAATAAGATTACCTCCAGCCACTAAATCATATTAGCTAACATGCATAACGGTGTGTGTGCTGTACATATTTACTCCACCTGAATTATTATGCATTGCTGTGAAAGATTTAGATGAATCATTCAC
Source organism: Sinocyclocheilus anshuiensis (assembly GCF_001515605.1). Lineage (NCBI taxonomy): Eukaryota > Metazoa > Chordata > Actinopteri > Cypriniformes > Cyprinidae > Sinocyclocheilus > Sinocyclocheilus anshuiensis. Next base: position 121,322 of record NW_015543492.1, read on the forward strand.
AGTGAGACCAGGAACATGAATGAAGAAAGGAAAAGGTAATAAGGTGTAATAATGCTTACAGACGCTATAGAGATACGACTCCAATGACTTATTATTTATGTGTTTGCTTCTGCTCTAATGAATCAGGTTTTACCAGGAGCTTTTAAAAGATTAGCTGACGATGTCTTTTTCCTGGCAGCGTTTTACTCACTCATGACTAATCTCAGATCATTTTGTTTTAATGTCTGTAAGAATAGACTGAGAATATGAGCTTCTGACTGTCTAAAGATTTCTCACATCTTACTAGTAAGCACATAAATTAGTTTGTCTAATGCAGTTATAGTTTTTTTTTTTTTTAGAAATTCATATTTTTATTCAGCAAGGATGAGACAAAAATATGAAGCAGCACAACTGTTTCAACTGATAATAATCAGAAATGTTTGTTGTGCAGCAAATCAGCATATTAGAATGATTTCTGAAGAATCATGTGACACTGAAGACTGGAGTAATGATGCTGAAAATTCAGCTGCGCATCACAGAAATAAATTACATTTTACAATATATTCGCATAGAAAACAGTTATTTTAAATTGTGATAATATTTCACAATATTACTCTTTTTACTGTGCTCTTCATCAGCTAAATGCAGCCTTGGTGAGCAGAAGAGACATTAAAAATATGTTTGGGGTCTTATCTTTCTGATAAAATTTGTGATTATAAACACACTTTTGTTCACTTGGACTGCGTAATAATTGAGTTAGAGCCAGAAGCTGAGCAGAACTCTCACCAAAGTCCCCTCCTGGATATAAAAAGCTCTTTTATGACTGTGTCAGAGCGACATTTGTGTTGATTTATCACTGTCACAAGGTGATAATATGGAGAATTTCATGGCTGGAAGCAGCAGTGATCTCAAATCCTTCTTCGCTCACAGCAGACGCTCTAATCTACATGCAGGGCGTTCATTATTGAGATGCTGACAGCGCAGGCTGGGTTTGGGGGTGGAAGGTGCTCATTTGATTATGAGAAGTTAAACTGGGGCAAATGTGTTTTTCTTAACATCTGCTCCTATATTTATATTCTTTCAGAAGATCATACTTTCTTTGATCATTGAACACTGTAGTACATTAATAATGTAAATGTGCTGTTTTACAAAGATTACACTATTAGTTCATGCAACTTTACAATCAGCTCTTAAGTGCTTTTGCACTGCGTAAATAATGTAGTGTAATATAATTTAGCAGACCATCTACGGGGCACAATAATAATCTTTTACATTGTAATCCTTTCATTTTTAATATTTGGCATGTTTGTGCGCTGCTGCGTGTCCCTGTGTGTGTAATAAGCAGAGTGTACGCACGTTGTTCACCCGCCTATAGGCGCATATTACTAACACGCTCTGTAATTAACAAAAAATAAATACATTTTGCACCATTGACTTTTGACCAGGTTTCAGTTGGTCAAAATGCGCCTAAACACACTTCGTTATCAGACCAGCATGCCCATGGGTGCATAAATGGCCGTAAATGCATTTGCTATTTAAACAACGTGGCGCAGGACGTGAAAATTATAACATCGTCGGGCTGAAACTAGCAAAAAACACTTGCGTCTGATAGTTTTTGGTGGCCAATATTTCGGTGCATCCCTAATTCATTCCTTAGATGAGATTCCAGAAGACTCCACACCATGCAAACTCCAGCATAAAATATTACTATGAACAAACTGCAGATAGACGACGAGTTCAAGCTCACCTGACGCGCCGCCCTCCTGGCCTCCCAGTACGGTTTTGAGTCTTCTACAGCTTTACCGATCTTCTTTACCTGCTCGTCCAGCTTGACAGTGGCCTCCACTAGGACGGCTCGAAACTTCTGCCGGGAGTCCTGCAGAACAAAGACCAGTAACACATTTTGGGGGTAATTAAATCTAAATTCAGATGCTCAGGTATATCAAATGTATATCCAATGTTTGCATGGTCTCTGACACTGAATCTCAATATTCATGGCACAAACCTCACAAATTTGTCAAATTCAATGTGCAGTTCTTCAGTTCAGATGTAGATGAGTTTGTTTCTTCAGTAGATTTGAAGAAATGTAGCAATGCATCACTTGCTCACCAATGGATCCTCTGCAGTGAATGAGAGAATGAGAGTCCAAACAGCTGATAAAAACATCACAATAATCCACACCACTCCAGTCCATCAGTTAACATCTTGTGAAGTGAAAAGCTGCATGTTTGAAACAAACAAATCCATCAAGATGTTTTTAACTTCAACCTGTTGCTTCCGGCTAAAATACAACTCCATAATAACGCTTCCTCCAGTGAAAAAGTCCATCTCCTGTTGTTTCTCACATCAAAATCAACCCACATATTTGTTTAGAGCTGTTTTGGCTTGTAAACGGTGCTTGATCTTTCTGTCCTGATTCAGACGAGATTACTTTTTCACTGGAGGAAGTGTTATTATGGATTATGGACTCATATTTTAGCCAGAAGCAATGGTTTGAAGTTAAAAATGTCTTAATGATGTATTTGCTTCTTACAAACACACAGCTTTTGGCTTCACAAGACATTAACTGATGGACTGGAGTGGTGTGAATTACTTGTGGATTATTGTGATGTTTTTATCAGCTGTTTGGACTCTCATTCTGACGGCACCCATTCATTGCAGAGGATCCATTGCTGAGCAAGTGATGCAGTGCTACATTTCTCCAAATCTGATGAAGAAACAAATTCATCTACATCTTGGATGGCCTGGGAGTGAGGACATTTTCAGCTAATGTTTATTTTTGGGTGAACTATTCCTTTAACACAACTTTGTCTCCTAATGAAGTTCATTCACACTTCTAAATATAGCATAAAGCCATCCAATCAGATTGAAAAACTGCATTTTTGTGTGCAGTATGCATCAGTAAACAGTGCGGTCTAAGGTCTTTGTGATGCATTATGGATAATATATTTAATTCAACTGTAGGAACTACTGAATAAAAGACAGTGACAGATGAATTCTTGTCTTTGTGTTGACAGGCGTATTCAAGAGTGAGTTCATGCAGTCTATGAAATCTGAATAAATCTCAGTGCATTGAAAGGCTCATTATATCCAGGCAGTGTGAACTGCGTGCTCAGGAATCTCTCTGAATTATGTGCATCCATCTTTCAGTTTCACAGCAATGAAACGCTTCAATAATCAGCCTTTTGTTGCTCCCTGAAAAGCGCTGCTTCAGCTAACGCAATTCAGCATTTAACACAGTTAAGAAAGAATCTACACCCTGCTTTCTAGACAGAAAACTCCCCCTCAGCAGAAATAAACCAAACATCATGTTTGTTGAATAAGATGAGCGGAGGGCCAGTGCATTCGAGTCGTGCGCGAGTATGTGGTGTCCAGCTCTGAATGAATCTGTCGTCGGGTGGGTTCGGTCGCTCAGATGACATATTTAAAAACACTGACATCTACATCCTTCCATACAGGATCTCAGTGACAAAAACCACGTCAGAGGGACACTTCCTGGTTCATTCTGCTGAATAAACCACAGGCCAAATACAGTAAAATGCAGAGAACTGTGGATGAGCATTCATAATTTTTTTTTTTTATATATAAAATACAGAGGTCTGATGAGGAACAAACAGTCATGAATGTGAAATTAAGAGGACTTAAAAAAGACTTGTATCTGATTTCTAGGGTTATTAAAACTAAATATTTTTGTATCAAGATACTATTATATTTTTTATAATATATTGTTTTATTAATGTTTATATTTTCTGTTTTGTTTTCATTTTAATTTTAGTTAAAGTCTTAGTAATTTTGTTGTGTTTTTGTCATTTTATTATTTTATTACATAAAAATGTTTTGTGTGTGTGTGTGTGTGTGTGTGTGTGTGTGTGTGTGTTGTGTGTGTGGTGTGTGTCTGTGTGTGTGTTTTTTTGTTTGTTTTGTTTCAGTTTTAGTTTTAGTTAACCGTTAACCAAATAACCCTGCTTGGCAGCTAACTAAAATAAGTTTATGTTGAAGTACTGAAGTTACTAACTGGAAATAAATAAAAACTAAAAAAATAATAATAATAATAAAATGAAATAAAAATGAATTAAACCAAACTAGTAACATAAAAAACGAATAAAATTAAATTACTTAAAATTAAATGGAATGATTAAAAATGGAAAAAAATTAATTCTAAATATTAATATTAAAATGCAAAATATAAAAAAACAATTAAATAAAATCTTAATGAAAATATGAAAAATATAATAGTAAAAAAAAAATAATGCTAAAATAACACAGATTCTACATTAGTTGAGACAAAACTAACAAAACGTTTTTGGTCCACGGTAGTACCATGATATTCTTTGAAATACTTTGGAATACCATGGTATTATCATCTGACACCATCTGTCTACCATGGTAACTTCACAGTATTTTTTGTCAGGGTACATATGCTATATTCAGAAAGGAAATCATAATTGAGCTGAAACAGTTTAGCAACTGCCAATTAACTACTTCTGTGTGTTTGTCCTCTAGAAGAAAGTCATCCGAGTTTGGAACGACAAACATTTTCCAAAACTACTCCTTTAGCTGTCGTGGTTTGTGGCTTTCATGACAGGAATTCCAGACTTGGACAGGAAAGATTTCCTCTGTCTGTCAGATATAATGGCTGTCAGTCACATGCAAGAAACTTCCTATTAGTCAGTGCCGGAGCGGGGAGGGTCTGAGCGTTGAGACATTTTCCACTTTGGAATTACACCTGCAACCATTTTCAGCAAAAACAGTAACACCACAAAGCAAGCATGTGAACCTTACCTCCAGTTCGGTCTCCCATCTGTTGATGTTATCTGTCGACTGATTCAGTTTCTCCAGTTCACCCTGTTGAAGAGATAAAGTGAGGCAGAAGGAGTTAAGATCGCAGTCTCTTGCAATACAAGCAGGCCGACAGCATCTGGGAAGTGTTATTCAAGTAACCCAGCACTGAGATTAAGCTCATATGTATGCTTTTCCTGCAAAGTTAGCTACACGCTGATGACACACATATGTTGTTTTCATTACAAGATAATGTGTTTATTATCTTTCATGGGTGGAGGATGAAAAACCAGTTCATCTAGCACAACTAGCACACACAGTCCAACACAGAAAGGTTCTTCACTTTCAAGAGAAATGCATCATTTAAAGGGATAGTTCACCCAAAAATGAAAATTACCCCATGATTTACTCACCTTCAAGCCATCCAAGGTGTATATGACTTTCTTCTTTCAGACGAATACAATCGGAGTTATATTAAAAAACATCCTGGCTCTTCCAAGCTTTATAATGGGAGTGGATGGTAGCCCAAAATTTGAAGTCCAAGAAATTGAACCAATCCATTATAAAAGAAGTCCACACGGCTCCGGGGGGTTAATAAAGGCCTCCCGAAGCGATGTGTTTGTGTAAGAAAAATATCCATATTTACAACTTTATAAACCTTAATCTCTAGTTTCCGCTAACTGTCGTTACGCGCGTTCACGAGAGAGTGGCGTCCAGCAGATGACGTAGCACGTAAGCAAACACGGTGACGAACGTGGAAGTGCAGAGGAGAGAGCAAAACAAAACACTGGTCATGAATTAGTAGTACAAAACGAGGATTTGTAAAGAATGTCGGAGGATTTCGATATAAGCCAAGAGGAGACTGGTTTTCCTTTGCTGTAAACAAAACTTGTTTCT
>NW_015543492.1:129343-131143 GCF_001515605.1 Sinocyclocheilus anshuiensis
TGTGTGTGTGTGTGTGTGTGTGTGTCTGTGTGTGTGTTTTTTTGTTTGTTTTGTTTCAGTTTTAGTTTTAGTTAACCATAATAACCCTGCTTGGCAGCTAACTAAAATAAGTTTATGTTGAAGTACTGAAGTTACTAACTGGAAATAAATAAAAACTAAAAAAATAATAATAATAATAAAATGAAATAAAAATGAATTAAACCAAACTAGTAACATAAAAAACGAATAAAATTAAATTACTTAAAATTAAATGGAATGATTAAAAATGGAAAAAAATTAATTCTAAATATTAATATTAAAATGCAAAATATAAAAAAACAATGAAATAAAATCTTAATGAAAATATGAAAAATATAATAGTAAAAAAAAAATAATGCTAAAATAACACAGATTCTACATTAGTTGAGACAAAACTAACAAAACGTTTTTGGTCCACGGTAGTACCATGATATTCTTTGAAATACTTTGGAATACCATGGTATTATCATCTGACACCATCTGTCTACCATGGTAACTTCACAGTATTTTTTGTCAGGGTACATATGCTATATTCAGAAAGGAAATCATAATTCAGCTGAAACAGTTTAGCAACTGCCAATTAACTACTTCTGTGTGTTTGTCCTCTAGAAGAAAGTCATCCGAGTTTGGAACGACAAACATTTTCCAAAACTACTCCTTTAGCTGTCGTGGTTTGTGGCTTTCATGACAGGAATTCCAGACTTGGACAGGAAAGATTTCCTCTGTCTGTCAGATATAATGGCTGTCAGTCACATGCAAGAAACTTCCTATTAGTCAGTGCCGGAGCGGGGAGGGTCTGAGCGTTGAGACATTTTCCACTTTGGAATTACACCTGCAACCATTTTCAGCAAAAACAGTAACACCACAAAGCAAGCATGTGAACCTTACCTCCAGTTCGGTCTCCCATCTGTTGATGTTATCTGTCGACTGATTCAGTTTCTCCAGTTCACCCTGTTGAAGAGATAAAGTGAGGCAGAAGGAGTTAAGATCGCAGTCTCTTGCAATACAAGCAGGCCGACAGCATCTGGGAAGTGTTATTCAAGTAACCCAGCACTGAGATTAAGCTCATATGTATGCTTTTCCTGCAAAGTTAGCTACACGCTGATGACACACATATGTTGTTTTCATTACAAGATAATGTGTTTATTATCTTTCATGGGTGGAGGATGAAAAACCAGTTCATCTAGCACAACTAGCACACACAGTCCAACACAGAAAGGTTCTTCACTTTCAAGAGAAATGCATCATTTAAAGGGATAGTTCACCCAAAAATGAAAATTACCCCATGATTTACTCACCTTCAAGCCATCCAAGGTGTATATGACTTTCTTCTTTCAGACGAATACAATCGGAGTTATATTAAAAAACATCCTGGCTCTTCCAAGCTTTATAATGGGAGTGGATGGTAGCCCAAAATTTGAAGTCCAAGAAATTGAACCAATCCATTATAAAAGAAGTCCACACGGCTCCGGGGGGTTAATAAAGGCCTCCCGAAGCGATGTGTTTGTGTAAGAAAAATATCCATATTTACAACTTTATAAACCTTAATCTCTAGTTTCCGCTAACTGTCGTTACGCGCGTTCACGAGAGAGTGGCGTCCAGCAGATGACGTAGCACGTAAGCAAACACGGTGACGAACGTGGAAGTGCAGAGGAGAGAGCAAAACAAAACACTGGTCATGAATTAGTAGTACAAAACGAGGATTTGTAAAGAATGTCGGAGGATTTCGATATAAGCCAAGAGGAGACTGGTTTTCCTTTGCTGTAAACAAAACTTGTTTCT
>NW_015543492.1:131685-132282 GCF_001515605.1 Sinocyclocheilus anshuiensis
TGATTTACTCACCCTCAAGCCATCCTAGCTGTATATGACTTTCTTCTTTCAGACGAATATAATCAGAGTTATATTAAATAATGTCCAGGTTAATCCAAGCTTTATAATGGGAGTGGATGGTAGCCCAAAAAATGGCACCCATCCATTATAAAAGAAGTCCACACGACTCCGCGGGGTTAATAAAGGCCTTCTGAAGCGACGCAATGCATTTGTGTAAGAAAAATATCCATATTTACAACTTTATAAACCTTAATCTCTAGTTTCCGCTAACTGTCGTTACGCGCGTTCACGAGAGAGTGGCGTCCAGCAGATGACGTAGCACGTAAGCAAACACGGTGACGAACGTGGAAGTGCAGAGGAGAGAGCAAAACAAAACACTGGTCATGAATTAGTAGTACAAAACGAGGATTTGTAAAGAAAAATTTCGGAGGATTTCGATATAAGCCAAGAGGACACTGGTTTTCCTTTGCTGTAAACAAAACTTGTTTCTCGCGAGACTAGCATACTCTCACCGGAGCTTATGCTACGCCTAGGTCTTACGTCATCAGTTAGCGGAAGCTAGAGATTAAGGTTTATAAAGTTGTAAATATGGATATT
>NW_015543492.1:133553-134219 GCF_001515605.1 Sinocyclocheilus anshuiensis
AATTGAACCAATCCATTATAAAAGAAGTCCACACGGCTCCGGGGGGTTAATAAAGGCCTCCCGAAGCGATGTGTTTGTGTAAGAAAAATATCCATATTTACAACTTTATAAACCTTAATCACTAGCTTCCGCTAACTGTCATACACACATTCACGAGAGAGTGGCATCCAGTGGATGACGTAGCAGGTAGGCAAACGCAGAAGTGACGAACGTGGAAGCGCAGAGGAGAGAGCAAAACAAGACACCGGTCACGAATTAGTAGTACAAAACGAGGATTTATAAAGAAAAATGTCGGAGGATTTCAATATAAGCCAAGAGGAGACTGGTTTTCCTTTGCTGTAAGCAAAACCTGTTTCTCGCGAGACTAGCATTATTCTCGCCGGAGTTTACGGAGTTTTCATCCGCTGGACGCCACTCTCTTGTGAACGCGCATACGACAGTTAGTGGAAGTTAGAGATTAAGGTTTATAAAGTTGTAAATATGGATATTTTTCTTACACAACAATCGCTTCGCTTTGGGATGCCTTTATTAACCCCCCGGAGCCGTGTGGATTTCTTTTATAATGGATTGGTTCAATTTTTTTGGACTTCAAATTTTGTTCTACCTTCCACTCCCATTATAAAGCTTGGAAGAGCCAGGATATTTTTTTTTATATAACTCCGATTG
>NW_015543492.1:138338-148491 GCF_001515605.1 Sinocyclocheilus anshuiensis
GTCGTTACGCGCGTTCACGAGAGAGTGGCGTCCAGCAGATGACGTAGCACGTAAGCAAACACGGTGACGAACGTGGAAGTGCAGAGGAGAGAGCAAAACAAAACACCGGTCACGAATTAGTAGTACAAAACGAGGATTTATAAAGAAAAATGTCGGAGGATTTCAATATAAGCCAAGAGGAGACTGGTTTTCCTTTGCTGTAAGCAAAACCTGTTTCTCGCGAGACTAGCATTATTCTCGCCGGAGTTTACGGAGTTTTCATCCGCTGGACGCCACTCTCTTGTGAACGCGCATACGACAGTTAGTGGAAGTTAGAGATTAAGGTTTATAAAGTTGTAAATATGGATATTTTTCTTACACAACAATCGCTTCGCTTTGGGATGCCTTTATTAACCCCCCGGAGCCGTGTGGATTTCTTTTATAATGGATTGGTTCAATTTTTTTGGACTTCAAATTTTGGGCTACCATCCACTCCCGTTATAAAGCTTGGAAGAGCCAGGATGTTTTTTAATATAACTCCAATTGTATTCGTCTGAAAGAAGAAAGTCATACATCTAGGATGGCTTGAGGGTAAGTAAATCATGGGGTAATTTTCATTTTTGGGTGAACTAACCCTTTAAAATGCATTAAAAGTTTCACTTCTTTTAAGGAAAGTACTACAAGTGGACATTTGAAGCAAAACATGTTGCAAAAAGACAAATGATAAAATAATAGATACAGTGTTCAAAAATAAGTAGTATCTGGGCACTGAAGTCATTCTTGAAAATGTCTACATGCCATTGCATTAGAAAGTGACTTTTAGTGCATTTAAGTGATTTTAGTGCATGTGTGTGTGTATGCACACACACACACACACACACACACACACACACATGCTAATGCTGTTGTGCCTTTTTGATCAGTATGGAGCTATTGAGGGAAGATCCTCCGAGAGATGGACACCAAGGAACTTTAATCTAACCACGTGCTCCACTTCAGCCCACAGATGCAAAAGCCTCTAAATTTCTTCTGAAATTTTAATCTAAAATAAGCATTTTTATCAGGCTCCTATATATTTATGTTCAGTTATTACACTATAATGTCAAAAGGACCTATACATTGACATTTAAGTAAAATTACTGAACCTAATAGGAGCCTGATAAAAATATTAATTTCAGGAGGAAATTTCATATAGCACTTAGAGGCTTTTGCATCTGAACTCTTCATATATATAATATATATATATATATATGTGTGTGTGTGTGTGTGTGCGTGTGTGTGTGTGCGTGTGTGTGTGTGTGTGTGTGTGTGAGTGTGTGTACCAATGTACCTACTTTTTATATTTTTAGGACGTTTTAGTGAATAAAAAGAATCTTAGGCCTATTATTCTTACACCTCATAAAGCAGACTTAATTCTGCATGTGCTGCACGTGAGCTCAACTGTTTCCTTTACCAACCCGATCTCATGAAAGTGCGTATAAATAGTACGCCAAATGAAAACGAAAACTCGTGGTATTGATACGCAAATTACAGAGGAAAATTAGTTCTAAATATGACATCAAAGTAAACATGATTGTCAACGCGGTTCCTCAGTGTAACAAACTATGAAACAATGTAACAGAATATAGCAGCTGATGTAACAATGGGGTTCCCCCTATCAGATCAAACAGCAGCTGCTGAACTCTTTGAACAAACAGAATAAGCTATTATCTGATCGGATTATTAATGCTTGAATCCAATCAGAGTGTGATGGCCCGGTCTAACTTCAGTTCTGATTTTGGAAATGTTAAACAGGACTGAGAAAATCGGAGCAATTTAACATAAGTAACAGTAATACCATATAAGCGTTCAATCGGGTTTAGTTCTAATCCGGTTTAAATGGGTTGTCGATGTGAATTCGGGATTTTGTTGCTCTGTACCTGAATCCTCGGGTCAACCTCCTCTTCCTCCAGAGCTTCCGAGTCTTCACCGGATTTGTTATCTTTCTCCGTGTCGTTCATTTCGATAGCAGACGTGATTCGTTTATTACTGGCCGAACAAAGCGGGTCTCTGTCCGGGATAACGGGCTCAGATGATCCGTGCGGAGCCGCTCATCTGCGGTCAAACCATCAGTGCATCCAGAAAACGCGATTAAAAGAAAAGCACACAATCTTTCCTCATATCCAAAAGATACTAAATCTGCCGAGACACAAACACACACACACAAAACACCGGCAGACACGAGAATGAGAAGCGGCTGAGATCTTGCCCGCCCCCTCCGGTAAAAACACTCGCTGTCCTGAATGAGGGTCACTGCAGATCACATGCACACACTCACACACTGCAGCGCTGTTATTTTAGTGTTATTTCTATACTATAACACAGTATTTATTCATGTTTTGAATGAGGTATTTCAGTTTTCATTTTAATTTTAGTTTTAATTTAGATTAGATTAGATTCAACTTTATTGTCACTGTGCAGAGTACAAGTACAGAGCCAATGAAATGCAGTTAGCATCTAACCAGAAGTGCAAATAACAGAGTATATAAATAAATATAGATTATGTGTATATACATTAAGCTTTATGACATACAGTGCAAGTTATGAGGTAGGAGGGCAGAGACCAGCTCAATGCAAATGACTGTACATACAACATAAGTTGCAAGGAAAGTATATTATACAGTGAGGTACGTAAATAGCATATGTTTATTATTACACTGGATTGTGTATTAGGCATTTTTTACTATTACACACACATACTATTTAGTGTTATTTTTATTTCAGGTTCAGTTTTAGTAATTTTAGTACTTCGATTTATTGTATTTAAATTAATTGCCAAGGTAACATCTATTAAATATTTTAGAATAATAATCCTATATCAATAAATGTTTCATCAAATATTTGTATTTTATCTTATTTCAGCTTTTCAAAAGTAACATTTTTAAAAATACTAATGTACTTTTTGTTTTTTGTTTTTTTTCAACCCTGTTAGATACGTTAAAAATAATGAAGACACTGAAGGCACTAAACTTTAAAACTATGAAATCCCAATAAACATTCTGTGTGTGTTAGTGATATAGTGATAGTTGAATGTGATTCAGAAAAAATGTCTTTGCTGTTGTCTTTTCAATCAGTTTGCGAAAACTTTCCTGGTTCAATCCAGTGTGATCTTATTTGCTGTCAAAACAAAAAACTCTGTGTCAAACATAAACACAGACACGGCTACCTGATGCTCAGATAAAGTTCAATTATTATTAACCCTCTCTGCTTTTCAGGAGCCTGTTTACAGTTCATATACTATTTTTAGTCCTAAAAATGTAGTATATTAAAATAATAAAAGATATAGCGTCTAGAGATCAGATAAATAAATAGATGAAGGACAGTGTTTAATCACAGGTTTATCAGTTTCCAAATGAATACTGACCCTAAACCTGCTTTGGTCAGAGGTCAAACACACCAAACACTGGACTAATGGCGCCCTCTAGTGGAGAAGAATAGATAAACAACTGAAATCTTTTCAATCTTGTGGAAAATAAGTTCTACAGTAGACTGTTCAATTTCAAGACTCTTTTGGGTGTTTTCCGTGTGTTTTAAATATAATCCCACAAAATGTAATGTAATCTTCTTAGAAGAAAATAGAATAGAATATTCTTTAATTGGTGACTTGGAATAAAGTTGAAGGCAGAAGCCAACAAAGCACATGTCCAGCATATACTTGAATGAATATATGATATGACATGATATGACATTTATTATGATTATAAATATATTAAAATATTCAGTAGGTATGAAGTGTAAACAGTTGGGAGAAAGGCTGTCTCTTTAGAGATGGTTCCTTATGAAGATGATGACGATGGGCGCGTGTGTTGTCATGTGACGTCATCCTGCCGAAGGACAGGCGTTGCTCTCCGCACAAGACAAGAGGGCTGAACCGGGTCCGGCCCTGCTGGTCCATTTCAGGAAGACTCCAATACAGGCCGATATGAGACAGTGAGAGCGCAACAGAACCAGAATCGTCTGCGATCACCATGACGACGCAGCCTTAGTGCTCAGCATCCGCATCATCAGCATCATCCGCGGCTCAGGTGCGCCGTCCGTCCATCCTTCAGGCAGGCAGCATGGAGTTCAAAGAGCTGGTGGACACCGCCGAGAAATGGTGCTCCGGGAACCCGTTCGACCTGATCTTCGCCGAGGATGTGGACGAGAGGCGACTGGACTTCTACGCCGAGCCCGGGATCTCGTTCTACGTGCTCTGCCCGGACAATCTCACCGGAGGAACCGACAATTTTGTAAGTATGACATAATCTAGTAAGATCCTCGGGGGGTGGGGTTGGCGTGAGTGAATGCTGTTGTGTTCGAAATACTCTCTTTTCTCAATTACAGAAAGTACTATGGTAAATAAATATGGTAAGTATGTTTTCTGGCCAGAATATATTTTAAATATATGCTACATGGATGTTGTAAACTGTGGAGCTCAATAAAATATATTTTTTGAAATTGAAAATATATTCAGTTTCAACCATCATATACCGAAATATATTTCAAAATGTATTTCAGGGGCAAGAAAATAGTGTGAAAATTGTAATATTGTTCTTCAAATGTGACACGTGAATGTATTTTCTTGGACTGAAATATATGGAGGGCAAAATGTATGTTTTTAAATGCTTTTAAAAATATATTTATATTTTAAAATAAAATCTAAATGAAAAATTATATACAAAAATATATATTGGTAGAAAATATACAAAATGTACAAAAATATATATTGGTAGAAAATATAACAAAAAATATATAAAAATAAATATATTTTATATGTAAAATAAATTTTGAAACATATAGCAACTTTAATTTTTGGCCATTTTTGTACGCTTATATGTAAAATATATTAGATTTTTTTTGACGGGATGGTGTACATTGATGTTAATTGGAGTATTACAGAAATATGAAGATGGTAATCATTCAGTATGATATATATTGAATACTGCTATTGCTGAAAAACGTTTTATTCTTGCACATGTTGTGAGGCCTTTATCTCAAAACAGATGAAATGATGTCACTGGTTTTTGACTGCAGTACTCCATACATGCTTAGCTGTTTTTTTTTTTTTTTTTACTTTAATTCAACTTTTAGAAGTTTAATATCCAGGGTTTAGACTGATGCATATGGCCTGGTCAGACAGGCACGGGTCATTAATGCAGGTGTTTTATCAGCACAAAGTTCTTATGCACACTGTTCACTAGACACTGTCTCAGAGGAATAAATAGTGCAGATATTCTGTTTTTTTGTGCTGTGATGTAGTAAAAACAAATGCAGCATTTGCATTGATGCTCCTCTTGCGCATGTCTGTTAGATGCATGTTTGCTTTCCATTCAGGAATCGGTTTAAAGGTTTGAAATGAACCACGAGAGTTTACTGTAGTTCCCTCAAATCACACCACATGACCAGACCGCATCAGACCGCTGCACCAGAGTCCCAGAGCTCACAAAAATATCAGCACATGCACCGGCAGAACAGGGATCTAATTACTCACACCGATCAATACACCGTTCAGTAGGATCACACAGAGAGAGAGAGAGATTTTTCTTTATTAATAGATAAAAACTACAGTGGATCAAAAAAAAAAATGATTAGGCATATTTTAGCAAGCTTGCATTCAATCTTTGTCAACCCGCTTTTCACAATCAATTTCATTTAATTCTTATTGAATATTCTGTTCACCTGGAAATTTGTTGGATTATAAGTATAAGGGGTTGTGAATGGCCACTAATGTTGACTTTAAAATAAAATGAAATTAAATCTTAACAGATTATAAGAATGATGCTTTAGCACAACTACTCACAACTAACTACAACTGAACTGAATTTTGTTGAGCTCCTCTGATTTGGCCTGTGGTGTTTTTTCCTCCTGGACAGATGCATAAATAATCAGTAAAAGAAAGTTTTCTCTTCAGGGCATTTGCTCACAACACAGCTTGAGCGGAGATCTCTGGAGAAAGACAGAATGTGTAGAATTCATTCACCACGTGTTGATGTTCCCTGCTGAAACAGGAAGTTGGGCTGGGACATATCAATATTAATAACCTTTTACCAATTGTTGAGCATTAGAATTCTGCAGACTTTTGCATTTTACATCTGTGTATTTACTGAATTTTAGTTCAAGTTTGCTTGTGCATTTAGCTGCATTAGCTGTTTTCTTCTATTTAATAAAACCATAAGGTGTTACATACACTGGAATTGTGTAAGCTTATTTTTATTAGAATTCTCTCTTCTATTGTATTCTATTTTATTCCCTCATTAAACATTTTTCTCAAATGCAGTTTGGCAGGAGAAGATTATTTGGGCCATCTACTGAAAAATGGTCCCTCTCGCTCGGATAAATATAACGGGACAAAGAGTTTTAGTGTCCCAGATTCTCTGCTGGAAGCTCAACTTTGACTTCAGAGAATTCCTTTTAACCATATATGGACCCATTTTATAAATCCAGAAGTAAAAATATCAGGGAGTTTGAGTTAAAATATTTTTACAACATTCATATTTTTAGTTTCCATCTGACAAACAAATTCGTCCTATTGCAAATGCTTACTAAATGTGTAAAGGTTTTCATGAACATGCAAAACACTGTTTACTGTGCTTTGCAACTCCATGAAGCACAAATATAAAATGTACTGTACATTTATACATTTGGCAGGCGCTTTTATACAAAGTGACTTAAATTGCATTTAATATAGATTTTTATCAGTTCATGCACTCGCTGGGAATCGAACCCATGACTGTGGTGTTTGCGGTATGTTTGAGCTTCAATGTAAAGTGTATTTATGAAAAAAAAAGACAAAACACCCTACCAGATTTATTTGGGAAAAAATAGAGCAGTATTGAAATTTGGTTGAAATATGGCTGAATAAATATTTATACGCACACACAATTAAATCTAAAACTAAATCTTAAATAAATACCTAAAATGCTAAATCATAAAGATGAATTTAAACATCATCATCAACTATAAATGCAGATCTTGAGCTAAATGTTTAGTTTTCTGTGAAGCTGCTGGTGAAATGATGTATTTGTGTGTTTTCAGCATGTGTGGAGTGAGAGCGAGGACTGTCTACCATTCCTGCAGCTCGCGCAGGACTACATCTCCTCCTGCGGGAAGAAAACACTGCTGGAGGTACTGGACAAAGTCTTCAGATCCTTCAGGCCTGTAAGTCTCTCTCTCTACATTCTAAGAATAATTCTAAGCACAATAAACAATTATACAGTTCCTTAGTTTAACGTTGCATTTTTTGCATTTTTTAATGCATAACGTTTGCCAAGCAGTCCATATAAGCTGTGAATGCTCTGCATACCCAAGCCATTTGAGAGATTGAGATTTTTGAGAATTATAATTATAAATTCCCTTGGCATTTGAGGTGTAACATAAGGCTTACATAATAAAATGTTGGAAATATGCATGTAACTGGCGATTTTCTGCAAATCTGTGCCAGTTACAGAGGCCTTTGACATTGGCGTCTGTACTCTTTTGCTATGAATCGTCATTATTGTTGCATGGTCTCATTGGTTTGTTGGCAGGCGGGTGATTTCATGCACAAGGAAAGCTGAAAAGTCACACTGTATCTGATGCAAAACTAAAAACGCGACTAAATCAAATGAAAATGTTGTAACTGTACATTTTCATGGTTTCTCAAACAAAGCGAATGCTGAAAGTTCACTGAAAACATATCTTCTTACATTTTTTTTGGCATAAACAAAGTGTGTTGATGGTATTTAGCAACATGCTTGAGCAAATGAATCAAAGTGAAAATTTCTGAAGATTTTTATTGTTCCGTTTGTTTTCCCCATGCTTGACAAATCTTGCATGTGTGACATGTGTACAGACATTTTTCAAATGTTTTGAACGTGACTGATGCAATCAGGTTTTAGAGCCAAAACTATCTGTTTGCAATCTTATAATGGAATCTTTGGAATGTCAATGCGTGTTACTTTTGAAAATTCAGTTTTGTTCTGTTCTGGTTTGATTCTATTCTATTTTGTATGGAATGATTGTGAAATTGTCCTGCAGCTCCTGGGTCTTCCAGACATTGACGATGAAACATTCGATCAATATCACGCAGACGTGGAGGAGGAACCAGAGCCAGACCACCAGCAGATGGGTGTGAGCCAGCAATAATGCCCAGCAGAGAGGCTCCGCGCTGGGCCACAGTCTCTGCATCGAGCCCTGCTCTCCTAACCTAACTCATCTGGCTCTTCTTCTTACATACACAAACACACACCGCACCATTACACCATTTAAAATCTGGACAGCTTTTCCTGCACCCTGATTTTAACTCAAATGATCATTATTTTGGTTTATATTATTTCTCATTAACTTCTCATCACATTCAAGCAGAGACAAAACAAATATCTCATTCCCAGCCGTTATAATTTTTTTTTTTATATAACCTGTCATGTGACTGGAGGTAGTAAATAAGAAACTTATGTTCAGAATGGTATACTAGTGTACTGTATATTGCTGCACTGTTGTCACATGAGCTCATTACTTTGCATGTTTAATTCAGTGTCATGCAGTTGTCGAAAATTAGGATGTTTTGCATTTCGCATCCAATTTTGTGGTAAAAACATTTGAATTCTTGACAGTGTGATCAAATTTTAAAAATCGCAGTCGGTATCACGTACTATTCATTCATCAGATTGGAAATGGAAGGTAAATGACATTTTGATCAATTCTATCATCCGGGTATTTCTTGCAAACACAAAATGTACATGCAAAATAGTTATAGTAGTATGCTAGTATGATATTCTGAACATAACACTTGTGAATTTGCTTAAGGTAAATAATTAAGGAAAGTCGCTTTTTTATGTGCACCGATGAATTGTTGACAATAAGACCAGGAACATGTATCAAGAAAGTAAATATGGTCAATTATTTTGATTTCATGTTGACTGTGGATAATCTAGATATCCATTGTGGATTTACTATAACCGTGAATAAGACATTTAACCCCAGGTCTTGTGCTTTAAATCTCTCCAAAATACCTGCTAAATGACAAATAACCAAAGCTGATTGCAAGTGCATACAAAGTATCTGTTGTCAAGGATCATAAACATAAACAAGATCAGAAGGTAAATCTGATTATCGCTGGGGCAGAGGTGATGGGGTTAGTGTGTTTTTGGGTGGGTGAGACGTTTAAACAGACGCTTGATTAATCCTCTCTTTGCCTTTATTGTCTTTTGATTGTATTAATCAACATCCTCTGAGTTCAGAATAGTTAACTCAGAGTTTAACCAGAGAAAGGTCAAACTGTGTAAGTCTAAACTCTTAAAATAAAGGTTCATCTGCAGTTCGACACTGAATCCAATTCTTATCAAGATCTGTTTTTGGCCTCATAGGGTTCTTGAGTTGATATGGACTTCTTTAAAGGTGCTCTGTATGATTTTTATCTATAGAATCAGCACACACCCATTTGCTGTTTAAATATATAGTGTAGTGATGACATTCTTAGCAGAGAGTGAAGTCTGCACAAGAAGAATGTAACTGTAATCTGTTACAGATACTGAGAAAAAAATGTGTAATTAAATTACAGTTACTTATGAAAATGTTAACAATTACAGGGCTTACATCTGAATATTTTTACACACACACACACACACACTCTCTCTCTCACACACATCTTAGTGAGGACATTGTATAGACTTCCATTGATTTTCTGTCAGGTTAATGATATTTTCTTTCAGCTAACCCAACCGCTACCGCTAAACTTATCCATTATAGAAACATGTGCAGAACACTAGATTTACATTAACAACATCTTTTGGCTGATTATTAAGCCTCTTTAACTAGTGACGGCCAGTCAAATGTCCTCACTAGTGGGTTGTCATGATCTTTAACTATATAAGTGAGGACATTTGGTCCTCCCACGTATAGTTAAACCAGTACACACACACACACATACAGATATAATTGATTTTATTGATGACATTGATTTTTTCCCAAAATGCCTTGACTGTTCTAAAATATGAGACACCAATGTTTCAGGAGTTTAAAATAGGACACATGCTTATTTGATAACTGTTTTATTTTCTATTTGTGTTTATGTACACTCTAAAAAATGCTGGGTTAAATATAACCCAGCGCTGGGTTAAAAAGGGACAAACCCAGCTATTGGGTTGTTTTGACCCAGCGGTTGGGTTGTTTTGAACCC
>NW_015543492.1:148614-179607 GCF_001515605.1 Sinocyclocheilus anshuiensis
AATAGCTGGGTTTGTCCCTTTTTAACCCAGCGCTGGGTTATATTTAACCCAGCATTTTTTAGAGTGTATATGCTTTATTTTTTAAGATTAACAGTTTTTTTTTTCCAAGGCATTGTTAAATGTCAGTGTTTCATGACATATTTGCTACGCAAAGATTTGATTTCAAAAAGAGTATCATAGCTATTAAACTACTGTATCTTATGATCTTAAATTTGTATTTAACCTCAGAACGATCTCAAAGTAAAAAAAAAAAAGGTGCTAAAGTCTGATTTTGTGGGGGCTCGTCTATCAGCAGTGTGCTATCTGGGTAATTATCTTTCGAGTTTTTGATGTGTTGTGCGAGAAGGGGCATGGCCGAGGCGCACATTTTGGTCTGAGATGCACTGCTCCCGTGCAGCATCTAGTAGTTGAGAAATCATAGCACCTTTAAAGAAGGCGTTGATTAGGAAGTTCTTAAAAATCTGTTTTTATAGCATTTTTTTTTTTAAAGAACCAGAGACTAAATAGTTCGAATTGTAATGTAACATCAAACTGTAAAACCCTGGATATCACCAGAACCTTTATTTTTAAGAGTAGGCCCATATATATCAGCTGATTCAGGTGACTGCTGTGTAATGGTCATGTGACCTGATGTGCAAGATGGCTTGACGTCTACATTTACATCTGCAAGACGTATTTTTTTAGAGTGTTTGCCCATCTGCTATACGTCGATAGGACGTTTCCTATCAGATGTCTAATAGATGTTTAGAAAATGTCTTTAAGATGTTTATGATTTAGAGTGTATGTAAAACTGACATCTGAAAGACGTCTATCAGAGCAGTGTATTCATAACTGGTCAATCCCTGTGTTTTTCCCACACACCAATAAGCTGTCCTTCTTCAGCACATCACATGAAACGCTGGAATTTGGTTTGATGAAAATGTTACATTGAATATTTGCGCAGTAAAACTTGTGACAATGCAGCAAGGCGTTAATGTTGCGAAGTTTCCTGCTCGTTTGAAGCGTCACACTCCAGTTCAGTAGGAAGCGCTACCGCTCCATTACACAAAGCAGCAGCAGCATCTCGTGTGATCTTTGGCGTCTGTTTGAGTTGATTTGCGGTGTGCCCGACTGGATTTACTCACATCGGCTGTCGGAAGTGTGCAAAGTTGTTTGCGCTTTTCAAATTTGCGTGTTTAGTGCATATTTTGCATGCATCGGTCTCGATATTTGTGCGCATCTGGTTCAGATTGAGGCTCTTAGGGTTTGTAAGTATTGATAATATTGTACAGTATGGGTCCGAAACAGAGCAGTCCGTCCGTGGGGGTTCGGGTCCGAGCTTACTCCGGTTTCGATTTGTCCAACTCGGACGGGCAAGCTGCGATTCTGCGCTATTACGCGGGCGGTTTGACGGGACAGATCGGTGAACGGGTCCAGTATTCATCGCAAACACCCGGTTCGTTCATCCAGAGCGCCGTTATCCCGACCGGCGGCCGGAGAGATGAGCCAGACGGGCAGAGAGCGCTGCTGATCGGCTCCTTACCTGCACACCTCACACCTCACCTGCTGGACGGTAAGACGCTGGGCAAACTCCTGCTCATTAATATCATATAATGCATTTGACTATGAGATATATACGATCATTTAATGAATCTTGTTGACCTCACATGATGAATTAACTTATTTTATGACCTTATCACATGTTTCAAGTTTCAAGTTTCAAGTCTGCTTTATTGTCAATTCTTCCACATGTACAGCACATACACACAGAGAATTGAAATTGCGTTACTCTCAGACCCTTGGTGCATACAGATAACACTAACAGTAGAACATAAATACAGATATACTCGGCTCCTTACCTGCACACCTCACACCTCACCTGCTGGACGGTAAGACGCTGGGCAAACTCCTGCTCATTAATATCATATAATGCATTTGACTATGAGATATATATGATCATTTAATGAATCTTGTTGACCTCACATGATGAATTAACTTATTTTATGACCTTATCACATGTATTGTGATATATTGATATATTATTGACCATATGGTTATTATATGGTCATATAATGCCAATAAATCAATAATAATATATATTATATTATAATGTAGCTTATTAGTCTTATTTGATTATACAACTTTTTTATATGATATCATGCATAGTCGTATGCATTATAATGAATCCTATTCACCTTATATGATGAATATATGTTTTTATAATAATCACAAGCTCACATGTGTATTATGATCATTTATAATGTGGGTTATTGACCATATCTCATGATTAGTCCATACACATTAGAATGAGGCTTGTTGGCCTTATATGATTATTCAGCTTTTTAATATGTAAAACATAGCCGCATTATAATATATGCAATATATACGTATGCAAAATATTCATTATAATATATTGTAATGAATCTTGTTGAACTTGATGAATGATCACAAGTAATCGCAACTATATAACTTGCACTATTGAGGTATTATAATGTTGCTTTTTGTCCTTAAATGATTATTCATCTTTTTATATGACAATATAATAGTGATATATTATAATATAATATATTATAATATTATAATTAATCTCGTTGAAACATCTTTTTTTGCCAGCACCTGACCAATTAATACTAGCACTTACCTATTCTATTCTATTCTATTCTATTCTATTTGCTGTAATTTATTTAAACTAAAAACACCTTGCTATGTGTACTGTGCTACTGCTAACTGAGACTTGTCACATCACTTGTGTACTGTTGCTCTCTTTTTGGTCTGATTGCTTCTATTCTATTCTATTGCTTCTAAAGCGTCTGCTGAATGATTAAATGTAAATGTAATTATGAATTACCTTATTATATGACCTAATAATACATATTTGAACTTGTTGTGATAATATATTATAATGTAGATTATTGACCATATATTGTTTTTCGGATAATGTCAATAAGTCCATAAATGTATAACAGTTTATTTTATTGGTGTTATATGATTATTCATCTTTTTCTAAGACAATAACATAGTTGTATGCATTATAATATATAATAATGAATCGTGTTGACTTTATATGATGTATCATCTTATTATATGGCCTTATCATAATCAAGCTCATATATGTGTTATGGTATATTATAATGTATCAGTCATTTAATTAGGTCATTTAATGCAGATTATTGATGAAATCATAAGATTATGGTATGGTTATATAATGATGCCAGTAATCCCATATATGGCCATACATTGATTTTATTATAATGTACCTCACTGGTTCTGTATGATTACTTGATTATATGACAGTATCATACTTAATGTATCCTATTGACATCTTATTTGATTATTACACTGTAAAAAATGACCGTGAATTTAACGGTAAAAGAATGTAAAAATGCTACAGTAAAAACCTGTTAAATGGTTAACGGTAAATTCCCCTACTATATACGGTGAAAAACTGTATTGGACATTACATGTATTGGACATCAATTTTACGGTAGTATACCGTTTTTGGAAGTGAAAAATACCGTATAATTTACAGTGAATACCCGTAAATTGACATTCCCAGAATTCCCTGCGTTACATTTCAAATTTGATGTTTTTTTGTTGAAATAACTATGTTTCTTCTTAGTTTTTTCTTATCAGTTTTGTATATTAGGGTTGTGTGTTACACCTAATGTTGTTAAATGAATGTTTATTGCATTATTTCAGTTTCATGTGTGTTACCATGATGGTGTTTAGCGTTTGTGTGAATGACACTGTGCACCTTCTATATATGTTATTATTTAAAAGCTGCTTGTGATGGGCTTTGGTTCATTGTGTGACTTTCTCATCACCACCTGCATTTGGTGGTTATCAGTGTATTACAAAGGTACAAAACAGATTTCAGTACTTTAATAGGTTGGTATATTAACATGATATCAGTTAATGAAATTACGGTATTTAACTGTAAATTTAAGGTAAAACCTAAAACGTTGCTACCGTATTTTTTACGGTAAAATTCCGGCAACCACAGCTGCCGGTTTTTTACCGTAAATTTTACGGAATTTTTTTTACAGTGTAGGAGCTTATTATAATAAGGTCATCTGTGCATTATACTGTATTTTTATTTGATGTAGGGATAGATTTCAAATGCATGATTGAGTGTTGTTTTATGGCTTATGCGTTGATGGTTTTATAATTGATAAATGTGTGTGTTTCTGCACATCATGCTCTGAATGGCCTGTGATCAGAACTGTACGGTGACTGTTGATTTGTTGTGGATATTTTATGGTAACTAAACACAGAGACTTCCTTATCCAGGAATAAGACTACATGGAAATGTGGTCCTTTAACATTCCTGATGTGTTTATGTGGGTTGAAATAGGTGATATAATGCTAATGAATGAATACTTTGTTGTCTCTTCAATGCAAGATCTGTCTTTAGATAGTTTGCCTGAGAACTTGAAGGTCAAACTGCAATATTGTATTTTTGTGACCTTTGAGTGGCAATAAACATCAAGCATTAAGAGGGTTTGGTGAGAGGTTCCAGATTTGATCTTATAGAGATAATGACAGGTTGTATTAAATAAACCATCCTTGATAGTAGGTCAGATTGATAAGAATCAGGAGGGAAATTTTGCTGATGGGTAACAGATGTGTGAACATGGGAGAAAAACGTCTGTCAGTCATATTTGTTAGCAAGACATTTATGAGCCATAGTTCCTGTTGAAATCCTTTTTATGAATCATGTTTGCGTTAACTGAGCAAGTGTTTGATGTTATGAGGCACAGTCTGACATATAATTCTATAAAATAATTTAAAAAAGAATAGCACCCTTAAAACATTTTTCTGCTATTGCAGTTGCAGCATCAAACAGAAAAACAAAATGACTGATAGAATAGTGCGTTGGAAGTGTCGCAGTGTTTATACTTTTCATGGAAATCAACCCACAAATGGTGTACTTATAGCTGGGATAGCAAAGACTGAAGGGACATTCTGCTCTTTGTGTCAATGCACATGATTTGGGTCAAATTGGAGTGTGAAGGTTAAAGCGCAGGAGGCATGTGTGTGTCATGTGGCTGCTGCAGTGTGTTCAGTTAGATAAGTCTGTTCTTTTAATAATATTTGTTGCTGTGTCCGTTCACATCATGAGCTTAAAGTGTTTTCAGAAATATGAAAATTTGGACAATATAAGTTACAGAGAACACAAACAGAATGTGCATTAACCGAATTTTAACCGAAATATCTTAAGGTATTTCTAAGTGCAGTTCTTAAGTTCTCAAATATATTTTTAAGAATATTTTTGGAATGAGTTGCCTCTGTCTATAAATCCTCTCCATGCCTCAACACTTTTACATTTGGCCTAAAAACTTTTTTATTTGCTTTGGCTTTCATTAAGTCTGAATATATGCTTTGGCTTTTGATTAAGTGAACGATATGTATTAAGGTGGACTTTTGTTGTGAAATGTGTTTTATTCATGTGTTTGTAAGTGTTTTTAGTGTTATTTTAACATTGCTATGTTCATGCTCTTAAGGTATTGTTTTAGTTTTATGCTATTTTTGTGTACAGAACTTCGGTCCATTCTTATGGTTTTGAAAGTTTTTTTTTTTTTTTATTCTTATGGTTTTGAAAGTGCTATATAAATAAAATGTTGAATATTTCTTAAGAAAAACATAAGAGGCTTGGTGTTTCTCTGATTTTATGGCAGTTCTTGAAAACTTGATCAACTCAATGAAAAATACCTCTGCAATACCTCAGAATAATAAGAGTGCAAACTATTTTTGTTGCATTTTCCATGACAGGGTTGTTGTTGTTGTTGTTGTTTTTAATGCTACATGAATTTTAAATGGTTATTTTGTGATCAATACTGCCAAAAATGGACAATTATTATGAATTATTAACTGAAACTTAATGAAAAATGAGGTCTCTATTTGACTTGATTTTGTAGAATTGTTGCTGAATTGCGAATTTCAGCAAAAACTCTCTTCATGCATAATAATAACTGACCAATCATTGGTGAGTACTCATCAGTACTCATGTACATCCTTAGCAAACAACCAAATATATTCATTAGACATCTTACCTTTGGGGAATTTAAGACAAGTTGGAGATGATCCTCCTAACATTAGGAGGTTATTTATGAAAAGTTTTAAGGACATTCCTTTTCAGGAATTAAAATTCTTAGGTTTATTAATTTATTTTAGAGCAATCAGAAGAAAAAAAAGATATGAAAATTCTTAAATGTTCTTGGGAATACAAAATAATCTTAACTTTATTCTTAAGGTAGAAAATAAGAAAATATCAGTTACAAAGAATTTTATTCTTAATGTGTCATGAATCTGGCTCCTGGGGCTCGTTCTTCATACGTCGCTTATTAAATCCGAGATGAAATGTCAAATCCAAGATGATATCATCGGGCTAATCAGGATCTGGCTAATTCGGTTCTTCAAACACACCTGTTGTTGATGATTAGTATGGCTGGATTGAGTTATCTGAGATAACTGCGCATTCATGGGTTGGTTTAAAAGGGGCTATGTATCGATACTCGAAACCAAGATCAGCAATGCAGCGATTGGCTGGCGGCAAGACAGCAACGTAATGACATCATATAATTAAAAAAGACACCTGATGAAAAACTTGACAAATTTTTGGACTTTTATAAGGAAACAGCCAAGCGAACAAAACTACATAAATGTTATAATAGATAAATGAAATGTGCACTGTTTTTATTTTATTTACATTTTTTACATGATTCCCAATTATTTATATTCACGATTTGTATTATTTGTACAGGCTTTACATTTTTATTTCAATGTAGTAATTAGCAATTCATTTAATTTTATATTTGAACAGATTTGTTACGTGACAGCATTAATTAAAGTTTCTTAAGGGTCAAGATCATGTTATCTGCATCTCCTGCGCTCCACCAAGCCACTCTCATAATAGCTCCCATCACTCAAATTAATGCACGACTCTACATTATCTGTATAGCATGTGTATAAGACTCCAAAACAATTATGAAGTAATAATTTTATGACGAATAAATCTTTCAGTGAGTAAAGCTGGCTGTGTCTGTAGTATTAAAGACTACACAACATTATTATATTATCTTTAAATTCATTTTTAAATTATTATTATTTTTAAATTATTGTCCCTGGAATAGTAGGGTACTCTTGTAATAAAGTAGCGGTGGTAGAGGACAGATTTTAAGTATAAATTCTGTTTAAAAAGATGCAATCTAATCCTGTTTACATGAAATAAGCTTGCTCCTGATCAGGTTTAAGCTTACAGGCCTGTTGCTATGACAGCAACTCTGGGATGAGCTTCGAAGAACCAAATAATCCAAGATCATGCCAAATCGTCAACAATCAAATCCAGCTAACTGAGTTAGCAACGTACGAAGAACGGGCCCCTGGTCTGATCTGATGTGCTCTGATTTATATATATGCCATATTAAACATACTCAAGATTGTTTTTATTGGGACAGCAGTGATCCTTAAGCAACCTTTGTCGTCATAACTCAAGCACGTGTTTCACTTTGACCTTTAACCGCCTGTCAGAGGAGAGTCAGATAAAGTTCCCTTTGATTCCACTGGGCCACAAACACATAAATGCACACGGCTCTGTCTTATTTTGGCTTCTTGTAAAAGCTGTTTGTGTCAGTATTCAGTCTGGAGATGCTGTCATGTGTCAGAAGGCCCCTCCCCATCAATGCACAGCTGACCTACCTTTTTTTTAATTATTTACTTCCCGTTAATGTTTTGTCAGTACAGACTGACACTGATAAACAGGTGTGTGTGTGTGTGTGTGTGTGTAACCAAGCACTTACAAGCATTTATACTCTCTCTCAGTGATAACATTTGCCCTGATTAACTAGTTCAGCGCATAGTGAGAGCAGCTGAGAAGATCGTTGGTGCCTCTCTCTTGACTTGACTAGTTAGTGATTGATGGGTCAAATCAAATTGGTAGTTTTGAACGAGTTCTCACTATTATTAAATATGAATGTGCAATGAACAGGAAACATGTTCAACACACCAGTTAAACTAACTAGTGAGGCTCTGCTGCGAATCTCAGTGCAAAAGTACTTCATTTTGATGTAAACGTACTTTTGTTTGGTGTTCAGTTTTTTCTGTCTATGCACATCACAAATGCATTGTGATTAATATGCTTTCAACGTAATGCTCTGTATTGTATTCTGTTGCATAACCAGGCAAAAGCATATTTTTGCATTGTGGAAATTGGGTGTTCAATGCACAGAATAATATGCAGCCTGTTACACTGATTTCTTTCAGCTTGTTGATGTTAAATGCATAATATATGCTGTATAGGAGTAAGAAAGGATTAATTACACTTCCTGTATGTCTATACTGATTCAAGCAGACCTTTGAATGCCTACAGAGATTTCTGTGTAATCATAATTCATAATGAACTTTACTTGAAATGAAACATGTTGGCAAATCCAGTTTTATAATCATTCAGCCATGTGCAGCACGACCACGTGCCATGAATTTTACGAATTAGATATTGTTCATATTGTGATAAACTGATAATGCACATTAAATAGACGAGATCACAACATTTCCAAGATTGCTTTTTTTATAGCCATTTTTTTATAGGCACAGGAACTAAATGCTGTGCGATTCTATAGTGGCCTACAGAATAAATATAGGAAAAATAAATTGAACAAATATAAGTTATGCATGATTTTTGTCTCTTCTGTTTGTTTCAGCTGGATTTGACTGTCCCGTCTGCTCAAAGTTTGTCTGTTCTGATGAAATGGATGTTCATTTGCTCATGTGTTACTCCAAACCCAGACTCCATTATAATGGTAAGAATAATCTTCACTGTCACACACTGACCGCAGCAGGTCACTCTCTTTCTGTCCAGTTAGATCATTGGCCTGTTCATGCACTCTTGGGCTCTCAAACAGAAAAACCAAAAAAACCTGAGATTATTTCCTGCTGGACAGCTATTAGCTCCACTGACAAACTTGTTTTTGTCCTGCACCATCTATTTTAATGCTGATTTGTTTTGTTGTGTAACAGCGCCCCGTGTGTCATCAGCTGCTGCTCTGAGCTTCTCTGATGCTGATAGTGATGTTGTGATGTTTTCTCTTTCTGTAGATGATGTTTTGTCCCGGGACTCTGGCGAGTGTTCGATATGTCTGGATGACATGGTTCAGGGGGACACCATCGCTCGACTGCCCTGTCTCTGTGTCTACCACAAAGGGTTTGAGAAACATTCACTATCACAGTCATACACACACACATACCTGCTGTCGTCTGTGGAAATCAGCTCATCTTCTGCTCCTCCAGGTGTATTGATGAATGGTTTGAGGTTCATTTGCTCCTGTGTTACTCCAAACCCAGACTCCATTATAATGGTAAGAATAATCTTCACTGTCACACACTGACCGCAGCAGGTCACTGTCTTTCTGTCCAGTTAGATCATTGGCCTGTTCATGCACTCTTGGGCTCTCAAACAGAAAAACCAAAAAAACCTGAGATTATTTCCTGCTGGACAGCTATTAGCTCCAAAGGGTTTGAGAAACATTCACTATCACAGTCATACACACACACATACCTGCTGTCGTCTGTGGAAATCAGCTCATCTTCTGCTCCTCCAGGTGTATTGATGAATGGTTTGAGGTCAACAGGTTGTGTCCAGAACATCCCACAGATTAACATTAAAACAGGTCAGATGTTAGACAATTACATAAACAGAGTGGTGTCAGTAACCACCAATTAAAAAAAAAAAAAAAACTACTGTTTTTTTTTTCTATCTGCAGATGATTCAAATAAAGAGGAGCAGAAGAAAAGGGCACAGCTAATATTTTCTCCAGGATCTGACTCGCTTTGACACTAGATGATGAATCCATCACAATCTGAGACTTTTATGGACCTAGAACCTGCAAGCATGCGTATACTTTGCACAGTTCTGTTAGCAGACCTGAAGGCTGTTTTACAGTAATCTAGCTGCCATCTTTACCCATGAAACTCTTCAGAGATCAGATGGTGGGCTGCAGTACTGCTTCAGGTTAGAGTAACATAACAGTGGTTTCATGATCGATAACCACAAGATGGAACATATTTTCCCTAACAGGACTTTCTGTTGAACTGTTTTTAACCAAAGGAAGAGTTGTTTAGAAAAGACATGAATATAGTGGACGATGGCTGACAGAATGTGAGTAAAGGAAGAACATGAAAGACCTAATCAAAGATATTTTCTGTGCATGTAGATTTTTGAAATTATATTTAAAATAGATGAACCAGTTGTGAATGTTTTTGATAAATGCTGTTAATTTTTTTTCCCCAATGTGCTGCTGTGTATATAACAGGTACTAGTTACAAACAATATATATATATTAATCATATATAAATAAATTCAAAGGGCTCTGGAATGTAAAGATGTGTCATTTTCTACTTTGTTTCTAATAATAATGACCATTATTCTGTCCAACAACATTAGGTGTTTCTATACTATTTATTTGTATTGTGTGTGTGTGTGTGTTAACACAGAAAAAATAATAATATTGTGAAATATTATTACAATTTAAAAGAATGGTTTTCTATTTGAATATACTTTAAAATATAATTTATTTCTGTGAATTTTCAGCATCATTACTCCAGTCTTCAGGGTCACATGATATTTCAGAAATCATTCTAATATGCTGATTTATTATCAATATTAGAAACAGTTTTGCTGCTTCATATTTTTTTTAAACCTGTGATACTTTTTTCAGGATTCTTTGATGAATAAAACATTAAAAAGAACAGCATTTATTCAAAATATAATTTTTTGTAACAATATACACTACCGTTCAAAAGTGTGGGGTCAGTTTTTTTTGTGTGTGGATGCGTTAAATTGATAAAAAGTGATAATAAAGACTTACATTGTTTTAAAAGATTTCTGTTTTAAATAAACGCTGTTCTTTTTTAGCTCTATTCATCAAATAATCTCGAAAAAAGTATCACAGGTTCCAAAAAAATATTAAGTGGCACAACTGTTTCCATTGATAATAAATCATCATATTAGAATGATTTCTGAAGATCATGTGACACTCAAGACTGGAGTAATGGTGCTGATGAAAATTCAGCTTTGCTTCACAGAAATAAATTATATTTTAAAGTATATTAAAATAGAATACCAGTATTTTAAATGGTAATAATATTTTACAATATTACTGTTTTTTTCTGTATTTTTGGTCAAATAAATGCAGCCATGATAAACAGAAGAGACTTCTTTAAAACACATTAAAAATCTTGCTGATCCCAAACTTTTGAACAGCAGTGTGTGTGTGTGTGTGTGTGTATGTGTATATATATATTATACAAGTTTTATCCGTACAGTCTTTTTATTTAATTTTGAAAACATCACGGAAGTATGAAATGATAGAAAGTCAATAGATGAACAAGTCTGATTCGACGTTTGCATTTTGGGATTTTGGGATCGGAGCTAGCCACAGAGTCACTTGCAGGCAGGGTTGCCCGGTCTTCACAAAAAAACCGCCCAACCGCGTTTCGAGGGGTAAAAATCATAGACTGTATAAAAACATGGACGTAGTGTCCGTGACGTCACCCGTAGGTTCCAGAAGAGCGTTTTTGAAGCTCAAAGTGGGCGGAGCCGGCCGTCGCCATCGTGGTAGCGCGTCACCGCGCGTCACTCCCGGATAATCGAAAATGGGCAAAAAGGCGGGGGTTATAAGGAAAACGCTTACATGGCTTAATGCATTAAAACAGTGCTTGTCTGTACATAGTATGATTTATTAATCATGTTCTCACTGAGTTTCGTCTTTTAAAAACAGTTTTAATCGGTTTTAATTCATTAAGCCACGTTAAGAGTTCTTACAGCCTAACGGTTTTCTATGGGAGGAAAACGCTTAACGAGTAACGTTAATTACAGGCCTAACGTTACAGCTAATCACAGTCTGTCAGATTCTGGAGTGTAGTAGAGTTTTGAATAAAATTATAAAGAATAAATAAATTAATAAATAAAATTACATTACAATATCACTAACCGGAAAAAATGGATCCCAGACTTGGATGGTCTGTTAGTACAATTAACCGCACAACAAGACATTTTATTTGATCATTTTAAGAAATAATCACGAAAATAACCCATAGACTGAATAAAACAAAAGCAGAAACACGGCAGAGATGCCAAGTTCAGCGGCTGATAGGGCAATCCACCTGTCACTCAAGTGGCCACGCCCTTAATTATGCATAACTTTAAGGCTTAATATAATTTAAACGGATGAGTTATAAAAAATTCACCCCCCTCACAGTTGCCATGAAGAGCAAAATTAGCTATATAGACCAAAATCATTTTTTGAACCAGGCTGTAAACATGTTTTTTTCTGCTGTAAATTTGGGCATTTTAACATGGGGAGTCTATGGGATTGACTCCCTTTTGCAGCCAGCCTCTAGCGGCCAGTCGATGAATTACAGTTTAAGTCACTTCCGTGTTGGCTTCACCAGAGAGAGCGGGAGGTGCCGCTAGGTAAAAATACACGTTTTTTTATTTTTTGGCGTTGTTCCCCTGGTAAAATTCGCATTCCAGGGGCTAAATATCACGTTATTGGGGTCGCTTCAAACCGCCGACATGAAAAACAACCCGCGGCAACAGTGTTAAAATAGCCCAATTACGCCGGAAAACCGAAGACTTGGCAACATTGCTCGCAGGTAGATCCTGTAATCCGAGAAAAGAACTCGTGTTTTTCCGTGTGGGCTCGGCCATCGCTATCTCTCGTGCGCACAGAGCATGCGCACCAATCAGTGGAACACGTTATGATGGTATGTACAGCATAGGAAAGAGAAAGAGATCGACTTAAAGATGAATTACAATCCTTAGGAGTTAAAGAATTTTCATTAAGTAGTATCCTGAATGATGGTCCAAATGCAGGAAAACAAATAAGTGCAGTCATGAGATTTCTTAAGAATTGTGGAATAATGAACAGAATTTAAGATTTAGGTGAGTACATTCTCTTCACACTCCATCACAGTAGGTGGCGGTATGCACCTATGAAGTTGGTTCGCAACCCGCCATAAAACCAAAAGAAGAAGAAGAGCATGCGCACCACTCTACTGCTTTTTCCGTTACTGTCAAATGTCAAACAACCAAATGCGTTAGCCAATGACATACGACGAAAAGTAAGTGTTATAAAAATGTCAAAAGTCTTATTATTAATAATGTACAACGATGATTTTAACAGAAAATCCCGAGACTGAAAGTGAAGATATTTCTGTAAATCTTTCCATTCGTTAAAGATGTCAAGAACATCGAGTTGTCGTTTTTCCACGTTTTATATTATTACGATAACAAGTTTTATACAGAAATGTTTATAAAAAAGTTTTATATTATTACGAACGTATTCGTGCAGAACCTAATACATATTAATGAGTTTAAAAGTTCATAGCCTTTTAAATGACTGTTGCTTAAAACTTTGTGAGGTACTGAACTCTAACTTAACTTGTCTCCCTAATAAGTGAACTACATTTGAAAAGTGGGGATATGAGCTGGATTTTGTTTACGTGCGCCATTTTACACCCAGACTGAAGATTCAAAGTGTCAAATACTAATGTAATAACGTCTAATAGTAATGTTTATCGTTCCTTAAAGTTGCATTTCGACCAAGTATTAAAATGTGACGCATGAAAGTGACTTCTTGGTTAAGTAGCCTACTCCATGGTTAGTTAAAATAACTTGAGGATGGTGCACATACAAGTTAACGTTCAAGAAACTGTGTTGTAACCATTCTGTAAATTCACATCCCAGCCTACCAGATTATAAATTATAACTGAACTGTTGACATTATCTCAGAATTGTAATTTTTATTTTATTTTTTTGCCACATTCATCTTTTAAGTAATAAGCATTCACCAATGAAATAAGAAGAATGAGATTTCAAATATGAGATTTCAGTGTTTGTAAACTTCTAACAGACCGGTAAGGACAGGTGTCTGTTAAATCTTCCTCTGTCTTCATTAACACTAATTTACAGGTAATGATAACAAATGATATACGTTGTTAGTCACTTTGTCTTAACTAGTGTTTTTGACTCATCAGACTCTTACCCGTGCAGCTTCATGAAGACTGACTGAATCATGGAGGACACACAAACATTAAGCGATGGAGATTTCTCTCCTGGATGCAGGTACCTTAAAGTCTTCATATCATCCCAATCTTACTGAAAGACATTGTATGCCACATTACAGGGTGTTCGCCTTCTTTGGCAAGATGTTCTGAGTGGTCAATTCTATCATATACTGTCTGCCAATAATGGATGGATAGATGGGTGATCCTTGTGCAGTGGCATCACTTTTCAACATTTGTAAAGCTTGTCTGAGATAAGATTCCCTATATGAGGTTTATCTACAAGTAAAAACAACTATATGAATTCTTGTGTCTATTCTGATAAAGTAAAATCAGTGTGGAGAGATCAAACTCACCGGAGCCCAGCTGTGTGTCCATGAAGAGTGACGAGTCTATGGATATACCATTAAAATTTGCTGGAAGACACGCATCAACTGATCCGAGGTGTGACATTTCTGTCTGGATGAATAGATGATATTTAGCACTGTACAATGTACAGTTATATCAACTGTATATAATCTGTTCTTGTGTCTGTTCTATTATGACTGTTCTATTGTCTCTATTAAAGGAGATTGCAGAGGGAGCTAACAAACCAACCGGAGCCTAGCTATGTGTCCATGAAGAGTGATGAATCTATGGATATACCATTAAAATTTGCTGGAAGACACACATCAACTGATCCGAGGTGTGACTTTTCTCTCCGGATGGACAGATAGATAGATGACTTTCAGCAATGTACAGTTGTTTTAAGTGAGTAAAGTGACGTGTGGCCAATTATGGTGACCCATACTTGAAATTTGTGCTCTGCATTTAACCCATCCAAGTGCACAAACACAGTAGTGAGCAGACACACACTGTGAACACACACCCGGAGCAGTGGGCAGCCATATTGCTGCGGCGCCCGGGGAGCAGTTAGGGGTTCGGTGCCTTGCTCAAGGGTCTCACCTCAGTCGTGGTATTGAGGGTGGAAGAGAGCACTGGATATTCTCTCCCCCCACCGACAATTCCTGCCGGACCTGAGACTTGAACCCGCAACTTTCGGGTTATAAGTCCAACTCTAACCATTAGGCCACGACTGTCCCCATATCAACTGTTATATCACTGTATATAATCTGTTCTTGTCTCTATATTCTTTTATGACTTCTATTGTCTCTATTAAAGTCGATTCCAGAAAGAGCGATCAAACCAACCAGAGCCCAGCTGTGTGTCCATGAAGAGTGATGAATCTGTGGATATACCATTAAAATTTGCTGGAAGACACACATCAACTGATCCGAGGTGTGACTTTTCTCTCCGGATGGACAGATAGATGGATTGTTGACTTTCAGCACTGTACAATGTACAGTTGTTATATCAACTGTGTATAATCTGTTGTTGTGTCTGTTCTATTATGACTTCTATTGTCTCTATTAAAGTCGGTTCCAGAAGGAGCGATCAAACCAACCAGAGCCCAGCTGTGTGTCCATGAAGAGTGACGAGTCTATGGATATACCATTAAAATTTGCTGGAAGACACACATCAACTGATCCGAGGTACAACGTTTCTGTCTGGATGGACAGATAGATGGATTGATGACTTTCAGCATTGTACAATATAAAGTTGTCATATCAACTATATATCAATTATTCTTGTGTCAGTTCCATTATGATTTTTGTTGTTTCTATTGTCTTAAAGTCAATTTCAGAGAGAGCGATCAAATCCACTGGAGCCCAGCTGTGTGTCCATGAAGAGTGACGAATCTATGGATATACCATTAAAATTTGCTGGAAGACACACATCATCTGATCCGAGGTACAACATTTCTGTCTGGATGGACAGGTGACATTTAGCATTGTTCAATGTACAGTCTCTAATCTCACTAGGTAAGTAATCTGACTAGTTAAAAGTATTTTTATATTTTGATTACAATACATAATGCTGGTACATGTATTCTGTTACTCCCCAAATTGTCTATAATATCAACTATATTTTATTATATTATTGTATGATTATTAAAGTCCATTTCACAGGGAGAAATCAAGCCCACAAGAGCAGAGATGTAAGTCCATGGAAGGAGACCAGTCTAGGGCAATGCTTGTAACAAATAAGGGAGAATCTATTCTGAGGTACAGCATTTCTTTATAGATAGTAGAATTTCTTTGTCTATCACTCTCTGCTGAAATCTGTTTAACCTTTAATTGGTGCCAGATTCAAATCAAATCTGCTGAAGAAGTTTCAGTGTCTGTATGAAGGAACAGCGACGCAGGGAAACCCAACACTCCTGAATGAGATCTACACAGAGCTCTTCATCGCAGAGAGTGAAAGTGGAGAGATCAGTAATGAGCATGAGGTGAGACAGATTGAGACACAATCCAGGAGAGCAGCAACAGAGGACACAGCAATCAAATGCAGAGACATCTTTAGACCTTTACCTGGACAAGACAAAGCCAACAGAACTGTGCTGACAAAGGGAGTCGCTGGCATTGGAAAAACAGTCTCTGTGCAGAAGTTCATTGTGGACTGGGCTGAAGAGAAAGAGAATCAGGATATCCAGCTCATATTTCCACTTCCTTTCAGAGAGCTCAACTTGATGAAGAACAAAACACTCCGTCTTTCAGATCTTCTTCATATCTTTTTCCCTGAAACAAAACAAATAGAAATATCCAGTGGTGAATATAAAGTGTTGTTCATCTTTGATGGTCTGGATGAGTGTCGTCTGTCTCTGGACTTTAAGAGCAAAGTGAAACTGTGTAATATATCTGAATCAGCCTCAGTGGACGTGCTGCTGATAAACCTCATTGTGGGGAATCTGCTTCCCTCTGCTCTCATCTGGATCACCTCCAGACCAGCAGCAGCTGATCTCATTCCCTCTGAGTGTGTCCATCGAATGACAGAGGTACGAGGCTTCGATGATCCACAGAAGGAGGAATACTTCAGGAAGAGAATCAGTGATCAGAGTCTAGCCGATACAATCATCAGACACCTGAAGTCATCAAGGAGCCTCCACATCATGTGCCACATCCCAGTGTTCTGCTGGATCTCAGCCACTGTTCTTGAGAAGATGTTGAGTGAAGCAGAGAGTGGAGAGATTCCCAAGACTCTCACTCAAATGTACACACACTTCCTGATCATTCAGACCAACATCAAACATGAGAAGGACTATGAGAAGAAAGTTAAAGATGAAGACATGATTGTCAAACTGGGGAAACTGGCTTTTCAGCAACTTGTGAAAGGCAACCTGATCTTTTATGAGTGGAAAGTCTTCTGTTTTGTTCATCTGAGCATCCAGGAACATCTAGCAGCTCTATATGCACACCGCTCCTTTATAAATGACAACATCAGTGTCTTTGACCAAACTAAAGAAAGTCTGTTGTCTAAGGTTTTAAATGAGAAGAAATGTAATTTAATATCTGAGCTGCATCAGAGAGCTGTGAATAATGCCTTAAAGAGTAAGAATGGACATCTGGATCTTTTCCTGCGTTTTCTTCTGGGTCTATCATTGGAGTCCAATCAGACTCTCTTACGAGCACTACTGCCACAGACAAGAAGCTGCTCCTACAACAAAGAGGAAACAATTCAGTACATTAAACAAAACATTAGGCAGAATCGCTCTCCAGAGAGATCCATGAATCTGTTCCACTGTCTGAATGAATTGGGTGATCTTTCACTGATGCAGGAGATCCAAGATTATCTGAAATCTGGAAAAATAGGAGAAACCAAACTCTCCTCTTCACAGTGGTCAGCTCTGGTTTATGTGTTGCTGACATCAGAGCAGGAGATGGATGTTTTTAAACTAAAACATTTTATTGGAGCCCAAAATACAGCAGATGATGTTCTTCTGAAGCTGCTGCCTGTGGTTAAAGAATCCAGATTTGCTTAGTAAGTCACACTGACAACAATCACTACACTGATTAAACTTGATCACATTTTTTATTTTAAAGGAATAGTTCACACAAAAATGAAAATTCTGTCATTAATTACTCACCCTCATGTCGTTCCAAACCCGTAAGACCTTCGTTCATTTTCGGAACACGAATTAAGATATTTTTGAAGAAATCCAAGAGCTTTCTGACCCTGCATAGACAGCAACACAACTGAAGCGTTCCCAGGCCCAAAAAGGTAGTAAGGACATTGTTAAAATAGTCCATGTGACATCAGTGGTTCAACCGTAATGTTATGAAGCTGCAAGTATACGTTTTGTGCGCAAAGAAAACAAAAATAAAGACTTTAGTCAACAGTTTCTTCTCTTCCAGATCAGTCTCCACCACCATTCACAACCACAAAGCATGTGTGTGATGCTGCTGACGCAGGTGCCGGCGTTCTGACATAGAACACGCATGCACTGCGCCTTGTTTAAAAGCAGAGGAATGCACTCGCATGCAAATAAATAAAGTCGTTATTTTTGTTTTCTTTGTGCAGATCACGCGCATACATTCAGGAATTAAGAAAATTTGGTCAACGCTGTCCTGTGATTTATCAGCTTAAAAACGGAAAAGTTACAGCATATTCTTTCTGTTTCTGAAGTAACTACCCTCAGCTTCGCCATAGTAGAGACGTTGCACAGACAAGTAAGCTAAGCGAATTAAGCAGTCATTTAATATGGACTTGGGCTAATTGTAGTGTTCCAATAAACCATGTTAAAACTATTCTTCTAGTATTATGCATTTATTTTTCGTTTAATATAATTTCTGAACAGAACTTTGATTTTTCAAGCATAGTGAAATAATTTAGCCATGGAGTAGTGTTTCTGATCAGTGGAGTGAGGAGTGGAGCGGGAGTGGGAAATGGTGAACTCGGAGCGGAGCTGGAGCGGAGTAATTATTGAATGCTTGGAGCGTAGAGGGGAAATTGTTGCCGCTCCACTCCGCTCACATACTCTGCTACACGTGCAAATCGGTGGGCGTGGCTAAACAGGCAGCGATGTAGAAGCAGGCGTTGATCTTCTGTGGAGGCGGGGTTTAGCCACACTATTAGGTCATAAAGTGGCACATTCCACAACCTGCCATTTTGACTGATTGGCTTCAATATAAGCTATTTTTAAACTAACAAGAAATTTTTGAGTTCTGAAACTTACAGGATGTTTTTGAAATACAATGACCTCTTAAATGTTAAAAGATCAAGGGAATTTAGATTTCTCAGTTCAAGACCCCTTTAATGATGTTTATGTGAATGTTTTACTTCCTCTATAAATCACGTTTGCAGTTCACACATTTATTCTGTAATTGCAGCTGGTGTGAGTTCACCATGCATCTCTAATCTGTACAGCTTGAGTTATTGTGGAATCACAGATGAAGGTTGTGCTGCTTTGGCTTCAGCTCTGAGATCAAACCCCTCACACCTGAGATGTGTGGATCTGACTGGAAACAATCTAGGAGCATCTGGAGTGAATCTGCTCTCTGATGGACTGAAGAATCCTCACTGTAAACTGGAGAATCTGTGGTAAGATTGTATAAATGTGTCAATATCTTCCTCCATTTTCTTCATATGCCCAATAATGAACAAAATAAACAAAAACTAAACAAGACTAAAAGATTGTAACTTTGAGGAGAGGTTGTGGCTAATAATAATTAATAGGCCGCCCATGCTTGCCATCATTTAAATAGTACTTCTGATTAGTCATCTACAGTTACCGATATAACCAGTTTGAAATGACCTTTGTCACTGACCAGCCAATTTGGCTACTACATTTTTAAGTTAGCAACGAATTAGAAATTCTACTAGGCAAAACAAAAATGGCAGAAATAAATTGATTGAAATATCCTAGATTTAAATATATTTGTTAAATCTGATTTTAAAACATGCAATCGCTTTCAGCTTTACGACAGTCAATCATTGCAGGTACCATTAAAATAAAATAAAATAATAAAACCAAAATAAAGGGAAAAAAATATTTTAATATGAGCAGCATTTATTCCATTGTAAACTCCAAATATAGCTCAAAAGTAATGTTTAATGGTAAAAATGTTGAACAGTAGCGGACAGGCTGTCAATTCATAAATAATCAGCTGTTTCATCACAGGAGTCAGGTTAACTCAATGTAGAGCCTCTCCTTTGAAATCCAGTCCAAAAAGTCAGCCCATTCTCACTCCAAGGCATCTGTTAATGCTAAATACAATCATGCCCCAAAATATATCATGATGAAAAAAATTCCCATTACCTTCACATCAGTATTGATGATTAGTGTTTCTCAATGAAAGCCATGAGTTTACCTGTGTGTATAGCAGTAAAGATGCTTTTTGTGCAAAAGTCTTGGACATGCGTAATTATTTAAGAAAAGGTTAAAAAGTGGCTCCAGCTGAGCGAAGTACTGCGTCTCAGACATCCGGACATCACATACTTCTTTACTCATGTTCTCAATTGTAAGGCTGCAGTCCAAAACTGAATCTAATCACCATACAGGCAAAAGTTCACTTCAAGAATGAACAAAGTGGGATCAATAATTTTGAATTAAGGTATTTGACAAAACAGCAAAAACAGAAAAGGAAAAGGCAATCAATGTTATTATTTCTCTATATGAAGCATAGACTTTATTCAAGCCACAAAACTGTGTGAATGGCTGTTCAAAACCATACAGACAGCAAATGAAGTCACCAGTGTTCATATTAATTTAGAGATGTACCTCTTTTTGTTTTGTTTGCAAATGTTGGAGGCTCATTTTAGGGGAAGAGCTCTAATAGCGAGGACATGCAAAGTGATAGAACATCATTTATGAATCATAGCCTGCCAAATTGATTATTGTGTTGATATGCATTACCTGCCATGGTCGATTTTCACCCACAGTTCAAACCCTCTATATAACAACCTAAAACCAAAAATGTACTCCCCAGTAGTGGCTCCTGACTGTAAATTTAGGTGGGGCAGATTCTGGGTCGTAGCGCTAATATATGAAAAACATTTTGTAAGCTTTATATTCTAATCTCTGAACACATGGCGACAAAATTTTGGCAGAGATGTCCTGTGGGTGGCGCTAATGTTGATTGACAGGCTCGAAGTAATGTTACACGCATAAAATGCTGTATAATAAATGCCTGGCTTAATATAGTATTTATCACCTCCAAATGTTGATTTAGAATGTTACAAGTTGTGGAGCAATTCGGGTGAGGAAAGAAGATCATAGGCCTATGTCTATTCTCAGAATAAACAAAACAAACACAACAGAACCATATAAAGGCTATTTATTCATGTGAGCACATTTAAACTAAAGGATTTAACGACTGTAAATTTAGGTGGGGCAGATTCTGGGTCGTAGCGCTAATATATGAAAAACATTTTGTAAGCTTTATATTCTAATCTCTGAACACATGGCGACAAAATTTTGGCAGAGATGTCCTGTGGGTGGCGCTAATGTTGATTGACAGGCTCGAAGTAATGTTACACGCATAAAATGCTGCATAATAATTGCCTTAATATAGCATTTATCACCTCTAAATGTTTATTTAGAATGTTACAAGTTGTGGAGCAATTCGGGTGAGGAAAGAAGACCATATGTCTCTTCTCAGAATAAACAAAACAACCACAACAGAACCATATAAAGGCTATTCATGTGAGCACATTTAAACTAAAGGATTTAACGTATAGCCTACTTTGTTAATTTGATCCACTACTCCACATAAAAAAAAAAACAGACATGCCAACTAGTTACTGACCTAATGCAGACACATAGCTGAAGTGGATTGATATCGTTGGTGGAGTGAGGTTCACGTAAGGTAACGTGAAAACAGGCCCGGATTGGCTAATTGGGAGCACCGGGAGGATTCCCGGTGGGCTGGTCTGTATTTTTGGCCGCGAGAGCCGGTGTTGTCATGGGTTGAAATATGGATGCTGTCCCTAGACTGCCTGCACTCATAGCAGCCCCACTCTTTTTATTTATTATTTTCTCGCAGCCCATATTATTATTTTCATAAGACCATATCAGTAACAAATTCTCAATTGATAATTAATCATTCTTTTTGCGCAAATCATTGTTTTATTTGCAGTGGCGGCTCGTGGGTTTTAAAATAGAGGAGGCACACTAATTGTATTGGTCTGGGATCCCTGCCGATTATTATTATTATAATTTGCTTAACCACTTTAAAATGGCTTTTTGGTTGCTTTTAGTCAGAAAACGTAAAGAAAACGACATACAGCAAGATAATATAATTTCACTTACCTGGCCTATCACTTGAAGCAAACATCCATCCCTTCTTAAAAGT
The DNA here is from genome assembly GCF_001515605.1 of Sinocyclocheilus anshuiensis. Classification (NCBI taxonomy): domain Eukaryota; kingdom Metazoa; phylum Chordata; class Actinopteri; order Cypriniformes; family Cyprinidae; genus Sinocyclocheilus; species Sinocyclocheilus anshuiensis. The sequence goes on from NW_015543492.1 coordinate 170,826, forward strand.
CTGTGTTGAGTGGGAAATGGTGAACTCGGAGCAGAGTGATTATTGAATGATTGAAGCGCGGAGGGGAAATTGTTGCCGCTTCACTCCGCTCACATACTCTGGTCCACATGAACATGTTTGTGTATCTTGAAAAACATGGCTGCCATCGACCAATGAAGTTTGAGCGCCTACAGGTGCATCTCAATAAATTAGAATGTCGTGGAAAAGTTATGGGGTTATTCGGAATGAAATTCGGAATGAAACTCTGTGGGCCTGCTTTAGGCTACTCATGACCCTAAAGGTCTGTGAGAAACTTGAAAGACATCTGCCACTGCGGGGCTATATTGCATTTTTCTAGTGTGTAAACGATTGTATATTGCATGATTTTTCACACATACAATATTCATATCATATGTTAGATCTCATTCTGAACAACTTCAAGAACCACTGCTGTCAATTTTTTGTTAATTATTCAAGATTATTTAAAAAAACTTACTTTTGCGAACTAGTCCTAGTTTTTTTTTTTTTCTTTTGCTTAACCTCAAGAAAAAGAATGCAGTACAATTCCTTGGACTATAGGGGGGAAAAAGTTACATTTTACACTTTGGTTAGCTATAACAGGGTCATTTAGAAAATGAGCGTGGCCAAATATACGCAAAAGCCTATAATTCCTTAAAATCGAAAATTCACAAAATTAGGCGAGCACATGCAGCATATCATTCTAAAGAAGCTTGCCAACTTTTATTGGGATCGGACTATAGGTGGTGCTATAACAGGCAAAAATACATAAATTAAATATATATATAAAAAAAAAAAACATTAAAATGAAAAAAAAAACATTTCTTTGGTAAATTACCTGAAATTACAAAAATGCCCTTTTTAAATCATTGATTTAGGTGGTTGCAGGCTTGCTAAATAATATTTAATGTATTTTTTATGTGCTAAAATGCCTTAAAGTGCTTGAAGCCTTGTAATTGCTGCTTGCAGCTATATATATATATATTTTATTTATCTTTTTTTTTTAACTGAGTGTTGTGGCACAGACTCTGCCAATTAAGTCTCTTTTTCATATTTGTGAAGTTCCTGCTGATCTGAGCTGTAGATGCTGAACTGAGAGACTGAAGAGTGTCATTGTTCTCTACAGGTTGAGTAATTGTGGAGTCACAGATGAAGGTTGTGCTGCTCTGGCTTCAGCTCTGAGATCAAACCCCTCACACCTGAGAGAACTGTATCTGTCTAGAAATAAATTAGGAGACTCAGGAGTGAATCTGCTCTCTGATGGACTGAAGGATCCTCACTGTAAACTGGAAACACTGTGGTAAGATTGTATAAATGTGTAAAAAAAAATTTTACTTTTTCCTCTTATGAAGAATGAACAAAATTAATCCCAAAACTAAAAAAAGTGTCTGGTCCTATAATTGAAGATGTTTAATCGTTAGTTTAATCGGACAAAAAAAAAATCTTTCTTTGATATTGAAATGAACCTGCACTTTAGACTGGACCTGTTGAACATGCCATGGATTAAGTCTGTTTCTGATTGTGAAGTTGCTGCTTCTCTGAGCTGTGGATCCTGAACTGAGAGACTGAAGAGTGTCATTGTTCTCTACAGGTTGAGTAATTGTGGAGTCACAGATGAAGGTTGTGCTGCTCTGACTTCAGCTCTGAGATCAAACCCCTCACACATGAGAGAACTGTATCTCTCTGAAAATAAACTAGGACACACAGCAGTGAATCTGCTCTCTGATCTACTGAAGGATCTTCGCTGTAAACTGGAAACACTGTCGTAAGTTTGTATAAATGTGTCAACATTCTCTTTCATTTCCCCCTTACGATTTGTGAACAAAATTACTAATCAAGACTAAAATGTCCTTTCATATAACTGAAGAGGATGTTTAATAATTAAGAGATTGTCTGACATGGTAAAATGATCTTTACGGTAAGTATAAACATTGGATGATGTGTAAAGATGTTTTATCTCAAAGGTCTTCAACCCTGCTCCTGGGGATCCACTGTCCTGCAGAGTTTAGTTCCAACCCTAATCAAACTCACCTGAAACAGCTAATCAAGCTCTTCAGGTCACATTAAAATACACTTGCAGGTGTGCTGAAGCAGGTTGGAAAGAAACTTTGCAGGACAGTGGGGCGCCAGGAGGATGGTTGAAGACCCTTTATCAGCTTTATTTTGGGATACTGACATAAAAAACTTTTTTTTTTAATATATATATATATTTTTTATGATACTTAAATGAACATGCACCTTAGATTGGACTGGTTAATCATGCCGTGGATTGCATCTCTCTTTCTGATTTTGAAGTTCCTGATTATCTGAGCTGTAGATCTTGAACTGAGAGACTGAAGTGTGTTATTGTTCTCTACAGGTTGAATACATGTGGTCTCACACGTCAAGGTTGTGCTGCTCTGACTTCAGCTCGAAAATCCTCTTCACGCCTGAGAGAACTGAATCTGTTTGAAAATAACTAAGGGACTCATAACTAAGTTTTACTCTGGTCTGAAGGGTTTTTAACCATTATAACCTGAAGACACGTTTATAGTAAAAATTAAGTATATTAATGTTTCTTTTTATTTTGAAACAATACAATATTTCACTTTTATCATTGACTATACATGCACCCTGCGATTAAACGTTACCTCATGTGTAAACACAATATTTGGATCAAATTGATGCAGTTAAGCTCATAATTGCAGTAACCAATCATAGTAAATGATGTGGTATATGCTGATAATCGCAACAAACAGGCATCTTTTTTTAATCCTTATCTTCATCCAGAGATTGTGTAAAGATTATGATGGCAGCATAAGCAACCCCGCTTGCAGCGGCATTGCATCTAATTTGGATGTTCATCATAGCACTGTATAACCATCCAATACGTCCATAGAAATGTGTTTTGCATTCGACTGAAGTAGATTAAAACAGTGGCCTGTAACACAACTAATCTATGTGAGTTCATCATTTGTGATGTGCATTGGGATTTGTTAATTAACGGTGGTAAAGATAACCACACTTCTTAGTGATTAATCAGAATAATGAAAATTACCTTCCAGTTATGAGGCAATATTTGACTCCTTAGTGATTTGTTTGGGCATTTTTTTAACCTTTGCAATGGCGTTTCTCACCTTGTTAAAAGTATGTCATCCTTTATGTCAAATTAATTTATACTCATAAACTTTTTCAATTTTTATTAACAAATAACAATAAATTAAATTGGAATAATAAGACACAGTCAGGATGAATATGTTACCAATCAAATTAAATCAGTATCAACAAAATTCATCTTTGCACTACAGAGGTACACAGAAGAACTGTCATATTTTAGGTATTTATAGACTGCTTACGCTACACTTACATCATCCTATTGTGTACAACAGTTAGCAAAACTAGAGATTACTGTTTATAAAAATTTTCAGTATGGATATTTTTCTTACAAAAACGCATCAATTCGCTTCAGGAGGCCTTTATTCATACCCCGGAGCCATTTGAGGCACTTTTTTTATTATGGATGGATGCGCTTTATTGGACTTCTTTAGGACTATTGAAAAATAACACCCACTCACTGCCATTATAAAGCTTGGAAGAGCCAGGACATTTTTTAATATAACTCCGGTTGGATTCACAGATTCACATTAAAACAGGTCAGATGATAAGACACTTTTTACAAACAGTGGCTTCACATCACGTACAAATACCATGTTTGTTTGGATAACTATTTGATATGTTAGATAAACTATAAGATAAATATTTAATAATATGAAATAGACCTAGCATGATGACTGTATCCAACAATTAATACAAAAAAAAAATAGGTTTCAGGTATTTATTTATATATATATATATATATATATATATACATATATTTCTATTTCACCCATGTACCTGATTCATACACTATTCCACACAGAACTGTGTATTTTTTTCCTATCTGCTGATATTTCCAGTAAAGCAGACCAGCAGAAAAGGGCTCAGCTGATATTTTCTCCAGGATCTGACTCGCTTTGACACTAGATGATGAATCCATCACTATCTGAGACTTATATGGACCTAAAACCTGCAAGCATGCGTATACTTTGCACAGTTCTGTTAAACCCATGTTTACCCATGAAGCTCTTCAGAGATCAGATGGTAAACTACAGTATTACTGCTTCATGTCCAGAAACATAATGGTTTCATGACCAATACCCAGATGGAAAAACTTATCCCTAACAGAATATTGTTGAATTGTTTTTAAACAAAAGAAGAGTTTTGTTTTTATAGAAAAGACATGAATATAGAGGAAGATGACTGACAAGAGTGTCAGCAAAAGGAAGAACATCAAAGAGATGAAATTTTCTGTACACATATTTTTTAATTTTACATTTAGAAGCGAAAAAGATGCACTTTTGAATGGTTTACTGATAGAATGTCTTTAAGTGCTGTTATTTTTTTCTGATATGCTTCTGTATATAAAATGGGTTCTAGTGACAAACAAAATAATACAAAATGCATAATAATAGAAATCATATTCCTACGAGTTATCATTTGAAAGCATAAACCCATCCTTGTAAGTTAAAAGGTCTGTCCTGTTCTGCTTTGTGTTTTAGTGACCATCATTCTATCCAACACATCTTTAATATTAGGCATTTCTATACCATAACATTGTACTCTCATGCATAGAGCGTGGGCACCTGCTTCTTCCCATTATAGTCAAATCACGAAACAAATGTAAAATGTTTTAATTTATTAAATGTCATATTCATTAAATATTTCAAGTATATTTAAAATCATCGAGTTTCTATTTTCCCAGTGATTTGAGGGAGTTTCATGTGTAAAAATATAAATTCAATGTTCTACTGCCTTTAAATCTGAATTTTATGAAATGATGGTATGAGCTGTTTTCTTTGCTTTCTTTCTCTAAATAGCATGAACAGAATGAGTGAAAGTAGAAATAGTTTTGCTTGCGCCATTTTGCGTTGCGACCCAATGAAAAATTCAAAAATCCAAATCGAAACTGCATCAAATACTAATATAGTACTGTCTAAAAGTAATGTTTATTGTTTCATACACAGGAATTCACGTGCTGTAAATGGAAAACCATGAACATATCTTTTCCCATCATTAATGTAATACTGAAACCAATAAAATTCTTGTAACAATCAGAAGCTTTTAAGGAGGGAAAAAAATAATATATAATTATATATATTCTTAAAAGTTTCTATTTGTTGATTTTGGTATTTCATTAGCAGTGAAGAAAGATGTGATATGATTCTCGAAATACGAGGTGTGTAGACTTTATACCCACTGTATGAATTCTTGTCTCTGTTCTGTTATCTCTATTTTATTATCTCTGTTCTGTTAAAGTCAAAACCAGAGGCAGAGATCAAACTTACTGGAGTGCAGCTGTGTGTCCGGTCTATGGACACACCCCCAGAATTTAAGGGAAGAAACACATCAAGTGATCCGAGGTACAGTACAGCATTTTTGTCTAGACAGACAGATAGATTTACTGAGTCTTTATGTGAAGTTTATGTAAGGAAAAATCCATGAATTTTAATGCACAACATGGAGGCAAATGACCAGAGTGGAGGGTGGCCCACTTAGTTGTATGTGACCCCACATTTCACTTAAACCACTAAAATACAAAGGGGAAAAAAACACTGACCAGTGTTGCCAACTGCTTTTAATCGAAAGTAGCTAAAACTGGTCACTTAATGTTGCTAGATGACCTCATAAAGGTGAGTTCACTGATCTATATTTATATTTATATTTATATAGATCAGTGAACTCGCCTTTATGACGTCATGGGAGAGTCTCGGAATGTACATAAGGTTTGTCCAAGAAACTGATTTTGTTGCTAGGCTTTTGAAAAAAAAGTCTCTAAAGGGATGAGGAATTGGCAACACTGGCACACTGACTATATATGCTTGTTTTCATTAACCAATTGGGCAAGAGGTAACAGCTGTTCTTGCGTCCAGTTTGGTTTTCTTTTTTGTTTGCATGTCTTATTATCAGCCATGATTGTTCTACTCTGTTAATTAAAAGGCTGTTTATATGAATATTCACTTTTTTTTTTTTTACGAGAAGCATACAGGCTGACAATTAGCTGAACATATACATATATATTAGATTTAAATTAAACAAGTATACATATATATTACATATACATGACACCTAGCCTGCATTTTAAAATCTTTATTTGAATGTGGCAATTAACATTTTTCTTTTTCAACCTTTGAATATGGCAACATAACATTGCGCTCTGCAATATTTCTATGAATAAATCTCTGACAGAGACTATCAGCCAATCACTGTGTGCATAGTTAGTAAGCATGCTGACATCATCCATAGCAACGAGGTCAACCCCGCCCCCTTACTCTTAGCTTAAGACTTCTCTCTATTCCTTAGTAAAAGTTTGTCTCAGCAACTTGGTTTTAAGAGAAAACTCTTAGCTAAAAACTTTTACTGCTATTTAGGAGCACTCTTAGTGGTAAGATAAAATGCTTTGTGAATGCGGGCCCAGATTGGCACCTTCTCTGTCAATTTTTAAATCTCTTTTGAAAACTAATCTTAGCTCCTTAGCTTTTTAACTGGTGTGTCTTTTTGTGTTTACAGTTGGATTTGTATTGTGGATTCTGTTCAGTACTCTGTCTACTGAATAAATATGGTCCGGACTAATACATTTGAGGACAAAAGACACAAGAAGATATTTGAGATTACATACTGTATTAATTGCAATTCCACCCATGTAAATGTCCGTGTAATAGTTTCTATGTGGGACTCACCAAGAGGAGGTTACATGACAGTGGCTGAACAAAGATACACAATACGGACTGGTGACATGAATTACCTGATGGCGAAACATTTTATACAGGCCAAGCATGGTAGTGATAGCAATTTGAAGGTCATTGGAATAAACATGTGACAATGAATATCAGAGGTGGAGATAGACGTTTAAAACCATGATAAACCTATTGGATTCATACATTGAATGCTCTTTGATATCCGGGACTTAATGAAGATATTGATTTCTCTCCATTTCTGTAGGTGGATTTTTTTTCTTCTATTTTTATTTTTATTCATATGATATTGTTGTTCAATTGTGATATATCTGTCTGTATATGGGTTTGTATAAATATAGTTTTGTACAAAAATTCTTTCACATTACTATTTTTGGGTAGTATGTGAATTTATTGTATTTTTCACGTCATTATTCTTGGGTTGTATGTGAAAGTGTTTTGGATTCTTTGAGAAATTATTGAACAGTTTTTACTCTCAAGAGACATCTAGTGGTCAGATCCTGAAAATGCATAGTCACAGGTGTATCTATTTACCAACTTACTGGAGATGAACACAAGATCCAGGGGGTATGGTTGGATCCAAATCTAACTCCTCCCACCTTGCAGATAGGGGGCCTACCTAAACCTACCCATCTCCATCCCCTGATCCCTAAACCCACCCATCTCCACCCCCTAGATGTGGATCGAAACCACGCCCCCTGGATCTTGTGTTCTGCAGTGAGGGGCTACTGTACTTACTCACTATTTCAACTTTACTGTGTAATACTATGTACGTATGCACTATCATGTATCTTTGCACTATGTGTGTGTACTTTCTTCTGCACTGAAAGCTCCTGTCGCCAAGTCAAATTCCTTGTGTGTGTAAACATACTTGGTAATAAAGCTCCTTCTGATTCTGATTCTATTGTTTAGCACCCTGATGAAGGCCTGTTTGGGCTGATAGGCGTTGGTGTCTTTTTAAAATGTAGCCCTGTCTTACAATAAAGGCTTTTTACCTTTCTAACTATGTGAGTGCCTGGACGTGGATTTTCTTGTTCTGCAACAGGATCCACCTACCATTTTTGGTATTTAAAAATATGTTGAAAATATATTTTTTGCTGTGTGAGCTTCTCTTCTCCACTCTCTGCTCCATTTTAACATCCTTCTCTTGACAATATCTGACCATGCTGACCTGAGCAAGTGTCAGTTTCTCCTGTCATCTTTCTCCATATCCATTGCTATGTAGATGACATGCATTTTATCTGTGGTTTCGACAGTGTATTCAACGCTGTATCGTCTTGTATCTCTGTCTGCCTTTCAGACATCTCAGCAGGAATGAAGGAGCGTCAACTCCAGCTCAACCTTGTAAATATTCAAGGTTGTATTAAATAAAAAAAAAATATATACATTTAATTTTAATTTTATTTTTAAATTTAAATTGAATCCTAAAAAAAAAGTTGGTTTTTTCTCTTTATTTATTCCTTCCATTTCTAGCTTGTACTTATTTGAACAATGCCTAAAACTTGGTATTATGAGCTCTTCCGGTGTCTGTTTGCCTCTTTAAGAAGAATCGCTTTATGTATTCCTCAATTGTAAGTCGCTTTGGATAAAAGCGTCTGCAAAATGTCTAAATGTAAATATGGAGCTCCTTTTAATCCCTGCAAGCTAATTACAATGAAATTAAAGTTTTTAAAGGAAGGTCCTCCACCATCTATCTTAATGGTCGTCATCATTTGCTGAACATCTCAGGTTACTTGTGTAACCATGGTTCCCTGAGTAGGGAACGAGACACTGCATCCTCTAGGGGTCGCTATGGGGGGGAACGCCTCGTCGTGACCCGTGTCTGAAGCATACAATGAAAAAACACCAACAACACGTTGGCCGGCGACAGCCCATGACGTCACTACCAGTGCGACTATAGTATAAATAGGTGCCGGGAGAACATGTCATTCACTTCTTCGTCTGAAGCTTGTGTTCGAAGCATGGCAAGAAGCCTAGAGGACGCAGTGTCTCGTTCCCTAGGCTTCTTGCCATGC